>NW_027286985.1:71729051-71829051 GCF_022747635.1 Hetaerina americana
TTATGGTCATTGGAAGACATTAATATAGTAGTGGCTTCGTAATTAAGCTATGTCCGAACCTCAACTTTGGAGGAAACGACAATCCATGGACAGGAAATAGAGAAAGTGAATAATTTAGTCCTGTTTGTACAGTATTTCAATTCCTAATTCAGGCTTTTGCTAAGGTATATTGCTAATTGCTAAGATACATTATTAATTGCTAAGATAGATTGCTACATTCAAGAAAAATATACTTTAACAAACATTTAGCCCAACAGGAAACAACCTACAGCTTTCATTTTATTGGCGTCGAATGTCTTTTTATGAATATTATTTATTCTACATGTGAAACACTTTTACGCTCTTCATGCAGCCTTTCGTCCCTCACAGATTTTCTTTTTATTTCACCATATTTTCCTCTACTTTGAGTGGTTCCGTGTTTTGCGTGAATCTCGAAAGGTTCGAGAAAAGCCGTATTTATTGAAAAAATTCGAACATAATATTGAAAGGCAAATCTCTCTACGGAATATCTGAGTAGAATATCATCTGTGTTATCCTTGATTATAGTCCATTATTGGTAAATATATTTGTATCTGCAAATGCAGACGAATAATTAAACAAATTTTTGATAGTTTCCAGGCGTAATTAGTGAATTTTCTCCGGTTTTCCACGGTGCTAACCCCTCTTTCTCCGATGACGTGTCATTCATCGTAACATCGGTGGAGGTGGAGAATTAATCCGGTAGAAAATCCGAAAAGATTGGCCAGCTTCAAAACAATCCCGAAGAGGAGAATAATTTAGATTTTTTTATGTTTATGTTTTGAATAATTCCTTATACTTTCCAAAATATACTCCTCATAACTGAATGACGCTTTTGTTTTTAATCGTGTGATTTTAAATTTTCTACATCCCGGAGTAATTATTCCGCAATGGGACCTAGTTCGACTGACGAAAACTTAGTGACAAGCTTGGCCCCGGTCATGCATGCCTCGTAATATTCTTCTCTTGTAGCATCTAATTTTCAGGAATATTTCCATAAAGCCACTTTTTTATGGATAGAAATAAGATACAGGAAATCTATTAAATATTGCCAAGAAGTTCAAATTAGTTTATCCGTTAGTATTGTACATAACGACTACATTTGGCTGTAAAGTATACATCTACATCAATACCCTGCAAGCCACCAAAAATGTGTGTGGCAGGGGGTGTAGCACCAGGAGGAAAGGGTAAGGGATGAGGGGGTTAGGGTTTTTCAAATGGATGGGGAAAGGTAAGGGGAACCTGCAAAAAAAAATATAAATATAATCGTATAACCATGCGCAGTGGCTACCTTGTAGGTTAATACTTATTATGCCGAGCTGGCTCCTGGGGGATTTCGATTACAAGCATTCTGGTCTCTTATTGTTCTTGGAAAAAATGACCATTTAAACCTGTCTGTCTTGCAGTCAATCTCTCTAATCTTATATTTGTGATGCCTCCGCCCGTAATACGTTGGGGTTCGTATTATGTTCTTGATGTCATCGGAAAAGTACCCATCTTTAAATGTTTTTAATAAGTTCAATCTATATTGTAAACGCCGCTGTGTAAGGGAATCCCAGCCTAAATTTTCTTGAAAAGTAGTTACGCTACTGCGTTGATCATAACAATTTTTGACAAATCCAGCCCCCCTCCGCTGAACTCGATCCAATTCCGAAATCAAATTTATCTCTTGAGGATCCCATATACTGGCAGCATACTCTAGGTGGGGCCTGACTAGGGCAAGAAAACATCGTTCCTTCACTTTTTCGTCACATTTACCCAGCACTCTTATTACAAATCCCAATTTTTTATTAGCACGACCGCATATTTCCCGTATGTGCTTTCCCCAGGACAGATCGTGAGTAATTGTTACACCTAAGTATTTAAAGGAATCTACCCTCGCAATTTCCGTTTGTTTCACTTTGTAACTAAATGGGGGAGTATCACTCTTTTCCCAAAAATGTATACTACGCATTTTTTTCAAATTTAATTCCAATTGCCATGTATCGCACCAAGTCGGGATTGCATTAAGGTCGTTAGCTAACGTGACTCTGTCATCGCGACTTCGAATATCCCCATAAATCACCGCATCGTCAGCAAAAAGACGGAGCCTGCTATTAACCACGGCGCTGAGGTCATTTATGTATATAAGAAACAAGAGGGGGCCTATGACATTTCCCTGTGGTACACCCGACGTGACCGTAGCAGTATCGGATGATACACCGTCCAGGACGACTGTTTGAACAGAGATTCTAAGAGAAATCATTTTCTCTCCCGAGAACTGTTTTTTTAATTTATTTAATAAATATTCAGAAATTTATAAATAATGAAACTTCTGTTATATTTGCAATAAATTTTTAAATACCATTACCTAAAGTCAAATTGGCCTCCAAAACTGTTACACGTAAATAATATCTACGCCTTAAACATTCATGTCACCAGCTGTGTATAAATTGAGATAAAATCTTCAACAACTTATTTTTGCAGAGTATTTAAGATTTTTGTTTAATTCAATGTTCCAATTCAATTTTCCAAGCATGGGCTATTGTATGCTCCAGATCACATTCCATGCTGTCAATGTACCTATTAGCCCAAATTTTTCGGGGTAATCAGTGAATGACTCTTCAATCTCAGTGATTCACCCAGAGCTTTTGTTATAAAAGTTGGAAATAAGAAATTTATTTGTAATCATCTTATTGCTTAATCGTTGGAAATCCTCCCGTATTAATAAATTGGAATAGTAAATATAGTAGTTGCACTGTAAATAACAAAATATCTAATGCCATAATATCCTTCTTTTAGTACAAATTAATTATCTTGTGACGGTGGATAACTAATTGCATCCAAGATAATAATATATCTTGAGATTCAGATGCTTACTCTGAAGTTTAATGTTTCTTATCGGTGGAAACTAGTTGGTTTCGTCGACATAGGGAGTGAATATAATGAGAAATTAGAAATCTATTAACTGGATTATCACATCGAAAGTTACTTGATATATCCATTGCGTATCTTGTGTCCTACATATATTTGTATCTTTCCGTGTACGTGGTCATAGAAAGCACAAAGCTGAATTTTAATTTTCTCCTGCATTAATTAAAAATAGGTACATTTTCCTTAATCCATTAACTTCATGCTCTTTTCAGTCACTACTGCCTTGCAGCTGGCCTGAATGAAAACTAGAACATCTCATATCATGGCAAAATATATCTCGAATAAGGCCGTTAAACAAATTGAAAAGTATGTTTTTGTATCCAATGATGTCGCATTCTTTAATGCTCATTTTCCCGGTACTGTGTTTATAGAATTCTCAACGTTTACCCAACAATTGAAATTGGCTTTTCGTTCATTGATCCATACACAATATCGTCAAGCTATCATATGTTTTCACTGATAACGAGTTTTAAAAACCATTATATCAATCATTATATTATCCTGGTATATTTGTACAAAATCGTAATCTAAGCCGAAAATTCAAGCTACCTGAAAACCGCCAGAAACTGTTTCATTTACCTGAAAACATTTAAAATGTCGCTGAAAGTGAAGGCGTGTTCATTCCAGTTTGTGGATATCATTTTTCTCTTTTTAATTTAATAACAGCCTAGTAGTTAACTGTGATTGCTACGACGGCTGTGATCACTTAGATTTCTAAATCAATAATCATTGCAAGTGGCACCGTGAACGCTAAATGATTAAGGTAGTTGATGGACCAAGCGCTTAATAATGATTTCTTTCCTCAAGATTTTCTGCATTAAAAGAAATAATTTTTTTAATTTTAATAAACCCTATCACGGTCATAGAGTAAGGTTGGAAACGAAAAAATAGTAACTTTGTGATTCCATTGAAAATTTATTACAATACTATCGTATCGCAATCAATTTTCAGTGGAATCACTAAGTTACTATTTTTTCATTTCCAATAAGAATTGATTACTTAAAGTCACGCCGGAAACCATCAATTATTAAGTAAGGTGTTTCAAATTCAACATGATGATGATATTACAGCTGCCGACTTGCATATTTTACATGTATATGACTCCTCGTGTCATATTTGCTACTTCTCCAATCATTCTCCTTCCATCTAATGCGCTAAAAAAACTGCTTGGTTTCAATTTTTTAGATCGAAAGAATAATAATCAAGGTTAACACCGAGTGTGTCCTCTTGTTAAATAAATGCATTCATCAAAAGGCATCGCGCTTCTCTGCAGCCAATCAGTACGCTCGGGCGATAGAGAGTGTTCAGGTGTCATGGACGCCATCGGAAATATAAATTATAATCGATTTCAATTTAATCTCGGCAACTTCGCGCGTTCGTTTCATGAATCCTTTCGGCACGCTGAAAGCGATCGACTATAGAGAACCCATGTTATCAACTTGCCAAATGGCGCCCTGCCTTTTTTGAAAAGGGAGCGACTGCTCATTCCTTTCCAGCGTTACTGTCCGTCCGTGGTTTTTTCCTTGGAGCAATTCCGCATTTTATGGCACTTCTTCGACGCTCTGTCTTATTAAAAAAAAACAATACGGGCGAATAAATTTCAGGGGCGTCCCGAGGGACGGGCGGACGTTAATTGACCGCACACGAAAGGGCATTAATGCCCAATCTCGGAGAAACGTACAGTCATCGCCCAATTGGGATAATTACGGTGACTCGCCCGGCGCGGTCCATGGGTTCCCCCATTAATTACTAATGAAGGAGGGGAGGTTGTGGATGGAGAGGCTGGAGAATGGAACAACCAATCGCTCGGTATGCCTCTCGGTGTTGTTCTCCGTAATTAGCATCGCGGGCCACATCCTCCCGCGGCCCTGGAGCACGCGTTTCAGTTCTTCATCCTAGAACATTCTCTTCTCCAACCCTCCTTGCCCCTAATGCCCACCACGTCCCCTTGTTGCGTTGACCGCTTGGCCCGCAGCGAGGTTACCGTAATATATGCCAGCCATTAAGTCATAGGGCGATATATTTCACGGCAGGATTTGAAAAAAAAATTTTTCCCCAACCCTTCCCTCTCGACTGAAACCCGCCCCCGCTTTTCTTTAACTCCCCCACCGCTCTGTGCCCTTCTTCATATGGCTCTAATTTATATCCGACCAGGCCGAAAGACATTAGCGATCGAAATGGACAGGAGCGGCCCTTGGTATGTCGGGGCCATTCCTTTGACCGTCAATCCCCTCCCCCACACACACACACCTCGAGGGTGGAATCGCAAACTACGGTCTACGATCCCCCAACGTGAAGAGAACACTAAGGCCAGTTTTTATCATTCTGAAAAAAATGTCTCGTTTTTTCTTCCCGTACCGTAAGCTAGAATTTATTAATAATGAGATTAAACAAGCCGACGCGCGCGGCTTTGAAGGAACTTCCCGAGGGGAAAGAGAACACACTGAATGCTGTTAATCGACGGTAATGTTCTCTGGGTCGTCCGTGGTGTTTGTCGGTTCCAATGGCATGACGATGGGAGATTTCCTTAACGATATTTAATTCGTAGAAGGCGAACGTTTCCCTGCAGAAAGCATAATGGGTTGTTCTGAGTAATGCATTAGGTTTCATATACAGTCCATATGTTTATCTGTCTTTCGGGATTGGCCCGTGAAAAAAGTCCTTTTTAAATTTCCCCCTGGGTGATTTTCCTTTTCTGTAAAACTGTTTTTTCCATTTCATTTCAATTGGCCTCCCATTCCCATTTATTCTTTCATATATAATTTACCCTTTTTTGGATTTAATTGTTTGCGACGGCACTAATTCATAATACGCCTTTAGCATTCATGATACCAACAGTTTTTATACTTTTTTATAAAATCTGATTCTGCCATCAATCCCACTCAAAAGTTCCCGCAAGTGTTTTACTTGATTTTTTAATGATGATTACGTATGAATCCTCAAGGTTGAGTACTTTATCTCGGAACGGTGGTTCTCGTTCACTTCGACATCATCTTCCACTCATATTTTTCCCGCAATGAGATTGTACGTCTCCGAACACTTATCGTGCTTCTTTCCTATCCTTTGCGTAATTAATATCAAGTTCTTTGCATCAGTAAGCGTATATACATGTTGCAGGTAAACGCGTACACCTTAATTGTCTCTTCCAGTGCGAATAAATACAGACAATGCAATTTACTTTAATGATAAACGTTTTAAAATAAATTTATTGGCAACAGTTCAGTCAATGGCCGTTCTTTGATCCATTTTGGTATTTTACTTGTTCTTTATTTCAGTTTAATATAGTACTTACTTGACTACATAAGTAATACGCACTAGCATGTCTTCTTTAGATTATTTCTAGTGTTTAGAGATGAATCCATTTCAGAGGCGCACAAAGTGTGTGGAATTACAAAGTCAATTATTTCATTACATGCAAATTCCATAAAGTAACGCCTGAGACAACAAATTTTTTTGGTAATATCATGCTTTATTTGAGGGAAAAACGACGTCCTAAGCGTGTGAGTTTTTGGAATATATATGCCAATAACGTTTAATCGCGTTCCTTTATTTTCGAAATAAAATGGCGTTACCTGAATAAATGAATAATTTCCTGGTTCAATGCATCGCCGGGATCACCGACCCTAATTTTGAAAAATGATTCCAGCCTTGATAATCCCCTCCCGATTGCGTGTGCGCACTACCAGAGTGTCATGTGGGCTAACTCCGTGTTCAACTACGAATTTAGCGGATTCGCAGTTCTAAAAACGCCTGGTGATGGCATTCATTATCGCCGGCTGCGGTCCATTTGCAAACCCCCGCCCCCACGCCCACCTTCGAGACCAACTTCTCCCGCCCCATCTCTCCCTGATAGCGATCTCAAGATTTCCTCCCATCCTCCCTCCACGCTTTTCAATTAGTTCTCCCCCAAATTTAACTTCCCTCCAGAGCGAGTGGATGAGCGTGCGCCCAAGAGGTGGCCAGCCGACACCCACGGCAAAACACAACGCCCGTTCCTACGCAACGTTACGTTGCAATGTGAGAACGCGGAGACTGTAATGGGAGGGAGTAGCGACTAAAGAGGTCATCTTATGAAAGGGAATACAGAGATGAGCCATTCCGTTTGTGTCCCCTGAGAGGTGTGATGCCTAATTTAATAGAATTTATAATTTTACAAAGATTATTTCGGTTCGACGTTTTCGGCTCGAATCGTTTTTTTTAACTCTGTTCGAGCTGTTTCTAATTCGACTAGACCTAGTTTCGATTCAATGTAAAGTGAAGTTTGAAGTGGTGTTTATTTTCTCCGGGTACTTAAATTACAGGTGATCGGCGCTAATATACGTATGAATGAGTGTATGCAATACCTATACTTCTGGAGAGATTTAAGTGCCTCAGAAGGAATGTCTGTATTCTATTCTGGGTACCGTCAAAAGTATTGGCAACTCTCTCATGACACTTAACAAAAGTACAAAAATTTAACCAATTAACTTACTTCATTCATTTGGCTTGAAGAAATTGTACGATGAAGTTAACTTTTTCACACTGGTGGCTTAGAACTAAAAACACTATATATATATATATATATATATATATATATATATATATATATATATATATATATATATATATATATATTGTGGATCTGGATCATGTAGTCTCAAAGATAAGTAAAGTCACTTGCGTAGCGCATCTGCTATTTTATATTTATTAAAAAATTTTTTATTAGTAATTTCTAATTTTTTCCTGTAACTGGTTAAATAATCAAATGACTCCTTATTAGTGAAGCTACGTTTGGATAGCGTTGTAAAAGAGTACGTAAAACTAATATTTATTAAGATAAATTGTTCCAAGGTTGCTGTAGAGGTAGAATTCCGCAACAAAGGAAGGATATGTATAGTGCTTTTCCACAAAATAATTTTAGTGGAATATTGCTATATCCTTACTTTAATCTAGCATCTATTCTTTGTTTATGAGTGGCATTTCGGGTGATTTTTGACATGCTACTTACTCTTCAAGAATAGAGTTAATTTAAAACTTAGGAATCAGGATGCAAAACTCTCACAGAGAGCATCCTATAATTTTGGAATATAAAACACAATAGTTCATCGCGACTTCCATTTAAAAATTTGCTCTTAATGTTCCCTTTTCCGGAATTACAGCAGGCATTAAGGAGTAACTCAGAGTATCATCCCGGATAGTTAAAGTACAATTTAAATTTAAAATATAACAGTGCATTGTAAACAACTTAAAAAAGAAAAGGGCATATAATTGCATTTCTAAAAAGTACAATTTGTAAATCCCATAAAGCCTGACATTTGATTAATGTGCAGGGTGTTAAGTGTCATTCACAAGCATTTGAATTTGCAACTTGTTCAATATGATGGTACTGATCACTGAATATTAGACTGTGCTTAGGGATATAACATACCATTTCCAAATTAAATGAGTACCGATTGCACACATTCTACCACGTATACATATTTTACACCTACGGTACCAATGTATCGCAATGCCCTAGGACTCTTTAGACCGAAGGTTTCATACCTCCTTCCCTCGTCTCTCAACGAAGGAGCCACTGTCTAGTACGGAATATTCGGCAGTAGTAGTAGTTTTAGAGGAGGCGACCGACAGCTAAGGTCATTTGCGCTATATTCGGTTCACCATAAGGACAGTGGATTCAACTCTGGGCAATTCCTCTGGACATCCCAGCTAAATCTAAAGTTGTGCCTTAACATGGATACGACAATTTTCTTACTGGGAAACAGCAGAAAATATACGTAGGTGGAGAGGAAGGCAATATCCTCATTCTCACATCTTGAGTGGACCACGCTCAAGCGCCTTTGGACCCCTTAAGTGATGTCCTCTGGACTCGATTTTCTGGACGACCTTCGCGTTGATGAATTTTGGAATACCTTGCATTGCAAATATCACTTAGTTCTACCGCCATTTCATAAAGCCATTTTTCAAAACCTCATGTGGTCTGCACAGTCGAAAGTAGTGCAGGTAAATACGAATTTTACGAATAAAGGTACATTATTTAAATGTTTATTCTAATCGGATAGTATGATTCGAATCCTTTCAGATTATACTAAACCTTTTGGTAATAGGATGTAATGATCTGATTCGAATTGATTTTTCTCTTTAAAATCGTTCATCTCACTCCCCAGCGGAAAGATTCGAAAGCAATCGCGAAGGCCTAGAGGAGTGGGGAGCGGAAGATGGGTCTCAATGAATCAACAGTATTATTTCCTTTACTCACAAACCGCCCCGGAATTATTCACGTGAAATTCACGGCGGCCCTCCTCTCCCTCTCACCCCTCCGCCCATGAGCCCCCAGGGTACGATGCCGTGTCGGCCCGGGCCGCGCTCCGCCCCTACCGTCTCCCCTTTCCCATCAACCGTTTCCCCACGCGCCCTTCACCTACCCTCCCGCCTTTGTGCACGCATTCCACTCACTCCTCTCCCCACCACCTTGAGTTATAGTATCTAGATCGGCGGTCGCAGCGCTCCCCCTCTCTCTCCTCCTAGCCTCTCTTCCTCTCCTCCCCCACTCCTTAAATCCTCCTCCTCTCTCTCCCTGTCGCCCCCGGCTGTCCTCCACGCACTGCTTTTATCTTCCTCACCACCTACTCTCCCTCGATCCCATTCTTCACCTTATTCCTCCTCTTCACTTTTCGTACTATCCTATCCTCTACTTTTATCTTTCTCTGTCCTCTCCCCTCCTATTCTTCCCTCTCTTTCTTGCCTTCCTTCGCCCCAATCATCTTCCTACACTACACATCCTTTCAGCGTTGCCATGTTAGCTATTTCTTCCATACCTTCACTTATTCTATGCGTGCCATATTTCTACCTTCAGTGTTTCTTTATCTTGCTTCTTCTTCAGAAACAATTATAATATCTGCTAATATTACGTGTACAATTATTTTATTACGAGATAGTTTGTACTTGCCTTAAGGAAAATTGATTTTTCTGGAACAATAATAGGAAAGGCCCCGCGAGGAAGACCTAAGACAAATGATTATTCTAAATAGTGAGAGGGGCGCAAGAAAGAAAAAGCTATCAGAGATCTAAAATTTTGTTTCTTGTGGGAAAGAATGAAGGGATAAAATCAGTTTATCTTCGGAACGAAAGGTTAATGATTTACAATTTTTTATTTTCTAAATAGGGATTTTTCTGTATCATCAGTGTCTCTTGCGAGATAAAGAAATTCACTCTCTATACAGGTAAAAAACTGGTATTAGAAATTCGAAGAAATATTTTCTTAGCTTAATGGCAAAAATTGCTACATTTTATGTATAGAATTAGAACCGTTACTGTAGATGATAATAATCTAGGAGTTGCAAATTTTCAAAAGCCGAGGATCCTCGCAACTCCTCACAAAAATCATTAAGCGTATATTATATAGGGCAAAATGTAAAATATTGATTCAGGTGGATGAATCATCCTTGAGCGTGGTCAAATTAATGAATGAGACATGAGTATGTCAAATCATACGTTAAAATTATGGCTTTTCAACGTTGATAAATAATTAGTTCATTATTGAAATTATCATTTTGCAGAAAAACGAGGAGTCCGCTCTCATTGGGTCCCATTAATTTTTAGCATTGAAATTCGATGTAAATGTAACGTGAAAAATTGTCAGTGCATATGAAGATAATTTCAACCGCATTAGCATTGAATAATCGTCATAAATAGTCAATCTACTTAAGATTTGTTTTATTCCGTCCCGAACAGCTGTTATGTAATGCGTATTGCGTTCTTTCTATTGTTTGCAATTTATCATTTTAGGTTATGACTTCGTTAGTCAAAACCTTGGTCGTGTATAATAAAATGTGTGTGGGAGAACAAAGTATTTTCTTTTCCGATATGTATCATTTCATTCTTAAAGTTTTTCATACCTACCACTTGCCTTCATCCCGTCCAAAAATTCTCTTCATTTCTTTGCCGTGCAAGCAAGTTTAAACAAGATTCTTCCTCTTCAAGTGACTTCAACATGTCACTGCCTCTCAACAACATCGAATGTCTTCTTTGGATTTCGCCAAGCATTTCCTCTCTTCTCCAATAGTGTGAAAACATTCGTCTTCAGTCTCTTTCCTCTGTGCTTAACCTATTTTCCGAGTTCTCCTCCATACTTCTTTTTGAATAGTCTCAATTCTTCTTATTCTCTTAAATCACAAACTAGGTTTCCTATTCTAAACACCGCTTTAATTTCTTTAATTTTTTAGTGTGTGTGTCATTTATTCCTTTCTTCTTGAATCGCTTCCTTCGTCTTTAAAAATTTTCCCCTTGTTGTATTTGAAACTGGGCAAATTTTTCTCCACTTTTAATGTCATATGATTTTTATTTTCAGAGTACGCGATTTAACGGTATTTTATTGTATTAGGATTCCATCTTGTTTCAACTTACAACGACTCCAATACATTTGATCTTGAAATGTGCAATTAACAATTAAGGTAGCATCAATATTTGATAGTTTTCAATGTACCAATTTTCTTCTTGACACTTATTTTTGTATATACTTAACGGTTGTCGATTCTGGAAGATATTCGCAAAAATATCTTGCAACCCTAGACTTACTGATTCTAATGTTCCGGTACTCAAAACATTTTTCATTGTCCAAGGGATTGGAACCAACTTCTTCCATTTGAAAAACTCACTTTTTGGAGGTAGGGCGAATAAAATCACAGTCTCATTGAAGAATCAATATGGGAAGACACGTGAAGCAGTTTATAAATTCGATATGTGAAAATGCAATCTCGTGATAACGGGATTTTTTAAACGGGACGTTTTAAGTCTCCGATAATGGGGAGTATGCTTGGCGAGCTACCCAGCGGGGGAATGAGAATCAGTATGCTTTGGTGTGTGAGGACAACCGGTGTTAGGTGAGGTCAATCAGTGTATTAGTGGTTTACAAAGTGTTTTCAACTAAAGCCTGTGGATTACCATTGAAAATGTGGTATTCAACATCGCCCATCAATGGTATTCATTCAAGTCGTAGTTTTTATGGGAGGCGACCGACGGCTAAGGTCATTTGAGTTATTAGGGATCGAGCCATGAGGAAGGGCGGAGAGAAACCCGGCGTCAGCATTAGCCCACTTTTGTCAAAAGGCGCCAAGGGGTCCGCAGTTTAACGTCCCACCCGATGGACGTCTTACTTACCCAAAAAGCTCTCCACAAAACACCTCAAGTACGTAGGGATGCCACTGAAAAATATTTGTTGTCAGGACTTGAACCCGGGCCCTCTCGGTGGGAATCCTGGGCGTTAGTCACCGCACCATCCCGATCCGCGGCATTCATTCAAGTTTCAAAGATAACAAGTAAATGAGAATGTCATTATTTACTCCATAATTTGCGAGTTGCGATATATCTAAAATATCGTCATATATTTACAGGATGTTCGTTGTCGTATATTTATGAAACCCTCTATTCAGTTAAAATATTTATTTTAATTACCTAATTTTTTCAGAGAGAGAAAATTAAACTTCTCATAGATTTACTTAGTTTTTTAATGTTTACCTAAATGATCATTAAAAAAAGTACCGTGGTTAAGAAGCAAACAGCCTACATAAAGGGAATTAATACTTTACAGATTTTTATTTCATAATTATATTCAAGGAAGTCTGTTCAATGGGAGGTGATGAAATATTCTCATTATTTACTGTGAAAAAAATAATTTCATAGCATATATTGTTAGCTTAATGTTCATTTGGAACATTCACCTTACAATTTATATCATAGATGAAACGCTCCGTTGTCTTCCGTCTGTTTCTGATCACAAAAAAACACTTTCACGAATATGTTTCTTCGAATTGATGGATGGGAACAGGTCGCATGAGGTTACATCTGAACCATAGAGGAGGTTACAAACACTTTCATTGATAATCGAGAGATCGTTGCGATTTAGTGTTAGGTTTCATGGTACCCGCCACGCACTAACACATCCGCTGTTCAGTTTTTTGTCACCAATGTGAGAGTGGCGCTAAATTAAATTTTCAGTATTTCTGACTAAGTGTTATTCAACAATACTTCTCACGAAGAAAGTAGCGGCATTATTGTTCACTTTCGTAAGATTATTGAAAGAAGCTTAAGTTCCATCTTTCTATGAAATTGTTTGTTTCCGTCTCATCGCCTAGTTGTGCAATAGGCCAGAACCTTATCTCCATTAGTCATAAGCAGTAAATAAGGTTCCACTGACGACGCATTTAGGAAAAATGAAACTTTTAATGCAGTATTACGTGTTATCTCCAACGTAACCGTTGGTGGACTGAACATATTTCAACTCGCAACAGCTATCGTTGACGCAATATTGTAGTTGTACTTATCAAGCTTGCACCATATATGCGTTGCACAAAAAGCTAACAATATAAACTTCATCAAGAATATACGCCGGGAAAGCACCAGATCTTACTTAGCTTACATTTTTTTACAATAAATTATGTGGATAAAAATTCATGACCGCTCTTAATTCAACAGTCATAGAACATTCTACATGAAACCCTGTAAATGACCGTAAATGTGTGTGGCAGAGAGCGCCTTGACGCCAGGCATATGGCATCAGTTTTAAATTTTGAAGAATTTTCAGTTGCCGATTACTATGTAAAATGGGTAAAAATCAAGGCCATGTTTACTACAGCTACATGATTTGCTGTATTTTAGTGTACATCCACATCTAAACACTACCACGTAACCTATCGGCTGCAAGATTGTGTATCGTATATGGATCGTGCCTACGTATACGTACTTGGGTCAGTACTTCTGTGTATTTGGGCGCAGACATACATGCTGAAATATTAGTCCATGCATGCATTTGAGTATATATTAGTGAATATACAAAACACTTGAGAGCATACACACATTATAACATGCATCGTACAATAAGTGGTGTTTTTGACTTAAACTTTAAATTTAAGTCTTTCAGCTAATATTATATCCGGGTGCTTGGGTTCGATATTTTTGTCGTTGCCTATCATGAGAGGGAAAAACGAGTATTTTTATGTCTTTCACGGTTTCTATCTCTCTTATTTTATCGTACTGACACGGTATCTATTAAATCCCCGTCGTTCGGAAGGGACATGAAGCTGGGGCTTCCATGATCTGTGTTCTTTGATGCAACTTGGCACAGACATTAGAATTTTCTTCACCCGAGATTCTCATTCACATCTCGCTAGCAATGTTTCCTTGAATGGGTCAAACATGTACGAGAATCTTGATACCGATCAAGAACGTATCAAGCTCACGGCCATTTTTCACACTCGAAATGAGAATCCTTCGCGGGAATGTTAAGGCAACTAAAGCTCATTCTGAGCCCTCTTATCCGTAGTGGTTAGACCCTTCAATTCTGATGGTGCCCGTTTCCTATTCTGATTCCTTTCACCGATTCAAAAATTCAAAATTCCTTCAATCAAAAAGGCTTTCTACTGCAACATGTTGACCATGCATGTCAAAGTACGCTATCAAATTTTATTATTACCATAATTTGCTTGTTTGTCTAATTCCTATGCCCATAGGTCTCCATATTTTACGTCCCCTCTACGTAGTTACTGAGTGTATGAAATCATCCATATCGAAAGCCTTATAATAATGAATGGAAGAAACTTGATGGGTTACAAATGAAGAATGTATCGCGTAAACAAGTAGCATAGTGATTTCAAGTAGTCTTAAAGTTGATAAGAATGCTATTATGTTGATGGGAAAAATATTATGGTTCCAAAAGATTCACGTTTACCATGGAAAAAGTGTGGTATGAGTACAGCTCTCTTTAGTGGCAGGAATTATTTGAAAATCATAATACAAATAAATAGAGATCTTTGAAATATGGTACTGAAAGGAGACATCGAAATGTGAAGATAGAATGAGAAACGAGGACACATACAAAGGAAGCTCAGGGGAAGTTACTATGAGGCCCTTTAAACGGAGAATGAATCAGTAAAAATAGACAGAAGAGTTTTACGTGCTAGACCTGATACAATTTTGAATTTCTTGCATCGCAATACAATTGTAGAGTAATTTAAGACTGAGTAGTGTCAAGGTCTTAGAGAATTAATGATAAGTGAGGAATAGAGTGCAGCCTCCAGCCATCTTCTGCTCTAATATAATGAATGTTGCTTACCTTTTAACTATATTTATAATACTCTCTAAGTATGCATATTATACTTTCCAGTAGTAGAATTCAAACAACAAAAAGAAAACATTTCGCTCTCCTGGCGATCATTTTTATTGATATTTACTAGAGCATTGATGCATTTACGTGGAATAATTTTGGTTATCACTCGTAATGGCAAACCCGAGGAAGAGACGGAGGAAAGGGTTGAGTCAAATCTGAAGGCCGCAGTTTATTGTCTCCTATTGAAATTCAGAACTAAATGCAAATAAATTAATGCCAAACCCGAAGATTTCCGTGGATTTTTGTAGTGCTAGTTTTTTCAATTTATTGGTGTTGCGCGATAAAAATGGTTATTAATTAGTTACGCGTAAGTCTCATAGGGGTATGTTACACTGTTCATTGTACTGTTCTAATCGGTCAGCGTAGATTTCCTCTCAGAATGCTGAATTCTTCTCATAATATCATCTTTTTTTATTTTGCTCTCCTGAAATAGAATGTAATTTTACTATCTTCAACTTTTTAAAGTTATCGTTGGTTTTGTACGTTGTATGTTAGGTGAGAGGGAACAATCCTTATCTTTCCATCACGAGTGCAATTTGGTCACAGTAATTCGTCGCTCCTGGAGATTAATCGTGGTAATTCTTTCATGGGATAAAAAGCGGCTAATATGTGCGCGGCATTTCAAAACCTTCGCATTTTTATTGCATACACAGTATTAGTTATGAAAGCAGTTAACTCTGTTAATGTATATACATAAATAACAAGCTGGTAACCAGTTGTCGTCCTTGTATAATTCATTTTAACCTTAAAACTGCCTGGGAGTTCTTCCATTAGCCATTCTATAAGGTTTTTAATGAAACTTTACAGTTGAAGATCATATTCTAGAAGTTTCTGTCTTCCTAAATATCGCCATGATAATTTCAAATAATCTTCCGAAAAAAATGTCAAGAAGCTGCGTCTTTATCCAATTTGATTCATCAGATTAACGCGGAAAGTGAACAAACAAGAATTAAAAAACTGGAAAGTTTTTTGCATGAAATATTTTTTCTTTTGCCGTAGTATGGAATGCACATAAGATCATAGCTCTCTTGATGAACCATGGGTACCTAATCACAGTTCAGGTTTGCATAATAGAAACCAAAGCTGAGAGAGTGCAAAGACTGCATTGTTCAAATAGTTTCAAGTATTTTTAAATATCAACGATTTAAATTTTATTTGATAAATAGATGATTATTGAAATTTCCCGAATGTGGTATTTTAACAATGAGGACGTAATAAGTGCTGTCATATAGTGTTTAATAAACCATAACTTTAATGCTTATACGTATTTGAGAATAGGGCTCGTCACCCATTCAGTTGGATAAGCATCTTTTTCTGGGTCACAATTTTGTTTTCCCAGTAGTTCTGGCAGCGAAACATCCGAGCTGTTTGGATTGATGATGCAGATTTCTTAAAGAATAATTCTGTATTTTAACTAACGACCACAAGCTCAATGGAGTAATAATAAGCGCTAAGATAGCACACCCCTTTCTTTAAATATGTTATACAGATAATTGCAATGCTTCGCATTCGTGATCGGCAAGGTTTTTGATTTTCGAAGTATGATTCGGTTACAACAGATATGTAATATTAATTCCTTCATTACTAATTAATGAATAAACTAGTAGTTTATGCTTTAAAATTTAAAATGAATAACTCTAAAAGGAATTTGAAGATAATGAAAATTGCTGTTTGTAGATGTACAGAGCTATATATCGAGGTGCGAGTATCTTTTAATGGTTACATTGAAATTCACTTTATAGATTAAGAGTTAAAGTTACGCGTTTAATCACGTGTGCAACGAGGAAGAGAAATTATCCTGTAATATATATTTATGCTGTTATCAAGAGTTTTAGGTGTTAAATCTTTCTTTTGTGCGCCGCTATACAAAATAATTATGGTCCAATGCCTTTTTGTGAGCGCCCTGTTACTATGATAAGAGTTAATTTTCCGTAGCCAATTTCAGTGCAAGTCAATTAGCATGGAATTATGGTTTTACTCGAATAAGTAAAACGGTCGGTGTAAAATATTCAAGATACCACAAGTACGAAATTGATCCTTCCGCTTTCTCTCTTCCTGCTTCTCTTCGGTCCTTTTTCCCTTCTTCCGCGGCGGGAGCTATCCGCCTCCTGCTCTCCTGTCTTCCCATTTTCCATGGTGAGCGCTCGACATTCTTCCACTCCCTTTATCTTCTTCTCCATTTCAATAAGGCGATTAATTAATTTTTTATGTCTTAAAAAACACTAATCAACTTCATGGTGATAACATTATCTTAATTACTTTTCTGGAGGCAAAAAATCTGTATCTTAATTATCATCACTCAGAATTGCTAATTATTTTTACTTTAAACTTTAGAGTGGTCATTAAAGATGAAACTAATCAGCAATAAAACAGCCCACCAATCCTTCCCCGTTGTATTCTGCCTTGCATTGAATATTGCCCCTGTAAGCGCAGTGTGCCGCATATCAGAATGCATCGCTGAGGCCCTGGGAGGTGTGTTTGTACCCATATGTAGCTCGAGATCCGTTTAGATGCCGGCGGGATGGAATAGCCCTCATCATGACGAGACACGTTTGTTATCAACAGGTGTTATCTTCTTCCCTGGGACCATCTTTGTTGACGGGCTGAAATGAAAAATTTGAGTTGTGTTGGTAGCAGTTTCATTCCTGGGCCATTCTTACCCTTGTACTTTCATGCTTTCACTTTTGACATGCATCTTTTGAAGTTTATTTTCACGGTTTTTGTTATTTCAGAATGGATCTCTAAAATTTTGCAGTGATAAATTAAACCTCTTCTTTCTGCAGGAAAATATTTATTCATCTAAACTCCGGTTCAAAGTTATGCCCAACTAAATGAAGGCAGTGAAGTAGAACGAAGACGCGGCACATCCTACGTGAATTGTGAAAGGGTGAGTAATGCATGACATTTTGAATTTCAACTTCATATGAGTTATAGAATGCAAAATATCAACTTATCGCAATTAGCTTTTAATTTGGCTTCCGAATCAAATTTTGAAGAACATCGTGTTATATATTCACTTGAGTGTTTGCACAAGTTTCAAATATAGTATGTGGGTAAATACTTGAACTAAAATACCCATGGGTGCGCACCATATTTTTAGATCAGAACGGTTCGACACCGAAGTTTCTCCCTACCGGGTTGGACGAGATTTTTCGCCATTATACTCCACACTAAGCCAGAGAGAGTTAATACCTGACTTTTGCTAAAAGTACCAATATTTTTATTCGCAGCCTTTGGGTGTTATTTAGATCGTTGGTAAATAAATTTCATGGTCAAAATAGAATGGAGAATAATTTTTTAAGTTTTCTGCAATAATTTTTCTCTTAGTCAGAGAATTAGTTAATCGTTTACGATTCCGGTTGGCAACACAATTATTCCGATAAGTTTTAACGAGCATCAAGAATGGTACGCATTCAATCAGTCGATTACTCATCTCCTGCTTATTTTAAGTTCCAAGACTGGCTTCAATCGCTCGCAACTCACCTTAGCTATAGCAATTACGCAATCAAAGACATCAGTGTTCACTCCTCTTCTCCCTTTACCACAACACTTCGCTCTCATCTAAGCCTCCTCCATCATTATAGCCTCTTCGCTCTTTCCTTACCCTCACGTTCTCGGCTTCTCACCTCCCGTTTAACACCTCCCTCCTTTCCGAGGTAAAGCAAATTTCATCGGGTATTTGAGAGTAAATTTCCTTGGCTGCGATATGTCTCACCAAATATTAGACGCCAATATATTTTTTAATACTTTTATGTCGATGGAAATTAATTTTCTTATGTGTTAGAACTACTCTTTCACCGATAAATGGACCACATTATTAATTTTCGGGAGAATCAGAACCACTTTTCGGGATCCTGCCATCTGGTATAATAAGCATTATTCTGTGGAAAAAATATCGATTTTGGTTTTATTTCACTATTTTCTTAAAGAAGGGTATAAAATGAGCCTTAACTTATTAACGACGACTACCTCGTAGTGCGAGCGACTTGACTTGGTCCCATTGCATTCGTTACGGGTTTACCACGTGAGGCGTCGAAACCTTTTCGTGACAACAGGATGGTAAAAAATCAATAGAGTCCCCTGGGATAAGAGGACCTGAGAATCAGAACAAAAAGCAAAACTTCCCGGTTCGTTTTCCGCTCCCGGTATCTTATTTTTTGAAGGGGACATGAAATGAATATAACTACGTTCTTAAAAAGTTATTTTATTCCATTCTTCCTAATCCGCCTTCCCAGACTCCACCCTCTGCCCCCTCTCCCCTTCTATCGCCATTAGCATTGTCGAGAGGAAATCGCATCCCCTTGCCTGAAAGCAAACGCGTCGTCATCATCCACCCAGCGTTTCTCGGGGGTCCTCTCGCCCGAGGGTGGGTGCGAAGGGTGGAATAGACCTGATCGTGGTTGGGGGAGTGGTTTTGGAATGTCCTAAGTGTATACGCTGGAATAAGGCGGAAAGGGAAATCTCTCTCTATAGGGTGAATGGGACGGCGTGATGACGCTCGATTGGGATTCCATAAGAGCACAATGCACCTTTTTGGAGGTAGATTGTTTATATACAAACGGGTACATTGGCTTCTTGAGGCGGGATGAATATCCGGATGATATAGCAATTTGGACGTTCAGACATGGGCAGAGGATAATGATGGTGTGGGGCGATCGTAGGGGAGCACTCGAGTTCCCGCATTTTGGATGGCATTTTACATTTTTACACAAAGGTATTTTAAATTTTTAGTTACCAATCGTAAACGTATCTTGACATACGAGTAATGCATGAAATAGAGAGGCTTGCGTCAAGCAGCTCAAAAAAATTCAACTCTTGAACATTACCCTTTCATCAAACCTTTCGCGGGGCACAGACATTTTATGAGAGTATATTAAGTAAGAAATTGGCAAAAGCTTGCAGGAAATCAGCTAGATTTTTAAAAATTTCTTTTAAACAAGATAATTAATTTAGGATATGTTGAAGAAATGAGGATCGGATGTTCTAGAGTCACAAATAGATTGGGCGAGAATAAATCTTTAAGAAAGTTACAGCTGAGTTTGCTTTAGACAGAAGGTTGAATTTTGATGACCTTGCATAACACCGACACAATGGAGAATTTAACAGGAAAAAGTAAGTTTGAGAATACTCCACTTTTTCCCTTTTCCCAATCAACCTGCCTAATTCGGATCTCTATATGTCTATATTTGGCCTTAAATGTGTAATTTACCTGATATGGTGAATGAGAGTAAACCAAGATCCTAAAATGAATACGTAGGTATTATCTATCATCGAGAGGAGCCTCTTGTTTATGTGTTGCCTGAACGGTAATGGTTTTCTCTATGGTATTTAGTTATATAGTTTAATTATATGCTGATGAGAAAAATCGCGATATATAAGTCATCTGATTTGAAAGGAAATGGATCTCAGATAATTAAAATTCAAATTTTGGCCGAGTTGAATATTTTTACGCGATTATTCTCTCCATATTAGTTTAGTGTATCTTATAGTAGTGTATTTGTAGATGCATTCTCCCCGGTGATATGATTTATTGATATGGGTTAAAGCACCTATTGTATTCCATTGGGCTAATACAACAATACATTTGATTTTTTGATATTTTTTCTTTTTTACATTTAAGGGGTGTTTCATAAAGTTATGTTTGGGATTTAATTATTTTATTTAAATATATTTCATCTAATAATAAATGGCGAGATATTTTAAGAGATAACTCAGTTAAAAATAAACAGCGAAGTTGGAGGTACAGAGTGGAGGGTTGCAGGGTCTATCCCAAAAATACGTATGATGATTTTTTGCCACCAATGCAGATGTCTGGAGTGGGGTGATTTGTGGTGGAAAAGGTAATGGAAGATCTTTGGAAAGCAATGCGACCCACGTCAGTTAACTGTGGGCATTTACCGTATGCGGATTGCAGCTAGACTGGGCCCATGTTCGACGGTCACGTCATGGGTTCACGATGCCACTTTCCATGGAGCAATGACATGCGATAAAATTTTGCATGAAACTTGAAAAATTATGTTTGGAGACCAAGACCATGTTTAAGGATGCTGATGGAGATGGATGAATTTCCCAAGTGGTGGTTTTATGCTTGCAGAGGATGTTTTGGGAGGATAGCGAGGAGGTTGATGATGAGGAACGCCCTGGACATCCATCAGCAACACAGAGGGATGAAAATGTGCAAAAGGTGAGACACATGCTCAGCTCTGGTTGACCCCCAAGTGCCAAGTGTGTTTGAAGAAGAGTGCGATATTCAGAAAACCACAGTGCATTGCATTCTTATAGAAGATTTAGCCATGAGGAAGGTGTGCCAAGATCCCTAAGGTGCTGCCAGAAGACTGCTTGTGTGACAATCTTGCCTTGGACTTCTTGGACCTTGGTGAAAGTGACCCGAATTTTGCAGAATATGTGGTTACTGGTGATGAGACATGGGTCTTTGAGTACGACCACAGTATAACCCCTTTGAGTACCATTTTGGGCAGCTGGATTATTTCATAGAGGCAATGACGAGGTGCCTGAACGAGGGTCCTGTTAATGCCTTACAGGAAGTATACCACAACTGGCGGAGGCACTGGTATTGATTGTCGATACGTAAAGGTTCTCTTATGAAGAATTTTAAAAATTTAAATTTTGATCAGCGAAAAATATTTTTCTCCACATTTATTGCACTTATTTTTGAGGCAGGCCTTGTATAGGTAGATTGAGCGAATTCTTCTCCTTATTTTGTATTTGTTACCTGTAATTATTAAATGAAAATTGAATTTCATGCAGTTTGATACTATGGATATTTTCAGGTGTAAAATTAGGCTTCGATGTATCTCGAACGATAGCGATTTGGTCAATTAGAGTAACAATTAATATGTTGCCCCTCTTGAGAGTCTTATTCATAAAACGATCCTTAATATAACTTGTGTTTTGCAGTCGTATTGGTTTTACTTTCAGTTTATAGATGCACTTATTTGCCCTAGGTTACGCTATTCAATAACTGGATTACAGTATGTCCTCAGCCCACTTCCTCAGGCTTTTTCAAATTGCCATTTCCAGTTTTTCTGTTTCTGCATCGCCAGCAACATTATGGTTAGATATTAGTTTTCCGTGGCATTGCACTCTGTTTACCTCTTGGCCGCTCCTTTTATTTCCTCATAACTCTTACATCCAAAT
This sequence comes from Hetaerina americana, assembly GCF_022747635.1. Lineage (NCBI taxonomy): Eukaryota > Metazoa > Arthropoda > Insecta > Odonata > Calopterygidae > Hetaerina > Hetaerina americana. The sequence goes on from NW_027286985.1 coordinate 71,751,283, forward strand.
CGCTCATTGATCTCCTTGAGATGACCACATTAGTTGATTGAGTAGAATCCCGGAATATGTTCATCAGGTCTTCCATCATGGAATACCTTTATCAAAATTCTTCATTCCTTATTAAGAAATAAAGTAGCTTTATTTAACATTTTTTACTCTACGTATGTTTTCAACTGACTTCTTTCTTCTCATAATATATTTTAGTGTTCGTAATCGATGATTTCCTTCAGAGTCTTAACACTTCGTCCAACATTTTGTGTGTGTTTCTCTTGAAGCTTCCTCCATCATTGGTTTTCTACCCCTTAGAATGGTATGCTCCATTTTTTTTGGCAATGAAAGGTTTTCTTACGACTAAGTTTACGCTCCCAGCATTTCTTCCGATCAGCAGCCATCGTTTCGTCAGATTTTCCGCTGCAATATCCTGCTTTTAACATAGCTTCCTCTCTTATGGCACCATGTCATATATTATTTATTTCTCTTTCCGCTATTCATATTTACATATTCGTAATTTTCATATTCCAACTCTCATCCTGCTTTTGTGAGAAAGTTATCTCAATACTCTACAGTGAAATGTTGCTCTTCACTGACGATAAACTGAAAGAGGGTTCATTCAGGGTGAAGTAATTTTGCGGGTATACGTGATGTTGAATTGAACTACCGATACAAATTGCCCTAAATATTCCAGAATTTGAAATGAAAAATCCTAACAAATTCATTGCGCGTGGATTCTGAATATAATTTTTTTATTTTATGCAACTCCTCAGTATTCTGCAAACAAATAAGCTTTGATCCCTGTGAAAATAATTTTCCGTCTTCTCCACATCGCATTTGAATGTGTGTGAGGGAACCCTGTATGAGAGAGGTTACGCCGTAAATAATGCTGTTATCTGAAAACCAGTAGATTGAGTCGTGGTGAGAAAGCTTCACGGGAGTGCGGTTGGGAGATTCGGCCACTGTTTTATGGTCCCACGAACAAAATTACTAATTAACGGAGCCAACTGGTGAGCATCAATTTCGATTACCAAGCCATGGCAGGGCAGCTTTGGCGCATGCTTTTTTTAATTCTCATTGAAAAAATTATCGCTGCATCGACATTGCATGAGTTACTTTTCCGGAACCGGCTGACGCATTTGGTCGCAGATAGGATAGTTGCGTCAAGAATGAGCAAGTATTGCCCTCGGGTACATAAGCATGACCATTATATTTTAACCTGAATTCACCTGCGACAAAGGTGTATAGAATTTCGTTCGCAATATTTTAGGGTGAGCTGCGATTGAATTCCCTGATTTCTGCGGTGATTTATATAAATCTGGGCGTAAGTTTCATCTTTCATATACCGTATTCAAATCCGGGCCCATAAAGATAATGAGTATGAAAAGGAAAAAAATTCTTCAATAGTAAATTTCAACGTTGTGTCAGCACAATTTATAGCGTAACCATGAAAAGGCTTACCGCAAATGCTTACCATCCACAAATACCATAGACAAGTACACATACTTCAGACTCAATTGGAATTAGGAAACTTTAGCTCGATAATGTTCTCGCCCATTTTGGAAAAGGTTTCTCATTTAATTGATCCTTTCTCCTTGCTCTGCCTTTAAAAATTGATACTAATATATTGGCAGTAAAATAAATGGCCATCAAATATATAAAAGAAGTGTTAATGGGCTTGCTGCAGAAAATTCAGTGCCTTATTAGATGACTCTAATAGTTTATTCTTATTTTTTAAGCGCCGTAGTGCAATTTACTTATATTATTAAATTTTGGTGACTCCTTCCCTGTCTTAATAATTTTGAATTTTACCACTCCCAATTTGTGATTTCTTTTGGTTTGCTTCCATAATTGTTTCCAATGATGTATACAAAATCCCACGTCATCTAAACTTCGCGACGGCGCTTTTAGAATTGGACGGACAAGGCGGTGCTTCGTAATGTCCCGTGCAAATTACTTTCGAGTCTTTACGGAACTAATTTCTTCATTTCTATAATGTGATAGATAAAATGTAGCCGAAAAAATGTTACTTGCTGCTTTTGATGGTTCCGACGGGCATCGCAAAAGATTGTAAGCGTGATTACTCATCTCGAAGTAGGTACACAACTCGAGGATGCAAGTCCGAGGATAGTGAGGGAAAAAAACACACCTTTGGGCTTGGCAATCTCCGAGGGCGCGGGAATTGCTCGCGATCCACGGGAGGTTCGGGGAGGGAGGGCGACCTCCTTACAATGGCCCTTCGCCTCTCCCTCCAGCGCGGCCCCCGAGCGGGGGTGAAGGCGCACTTGCTAATAATCTCCGACCGCATGAAGCGACGATGCTATCGCCACTGCGTCCGCCAGGGATTGGATCCCCTCCCCTCTCTCTCTCTCTGCCTCCTTCCGACCCCCTTTTTGCCTCGAAGGCGATGCCGGCCGAGATTAAGACTGGCGCGCGTATTGGAGGGCGTCGATTCGCCTCATCTCTCACCTCCTTCCCATCCGCCCTCCGACCAGAACCATCATTTAATCGGCTCATCTCCGGTTATTCCCGTCCGTGAATTTGTTTGCTCTTGGTAACGGGGTCCGGCGAGGGGTTGGACCGCGGGAAGAAAGATGAGGAGAAGCGTCACCCTATCGGTAACTCCAGTCGCGTTATCTCTTCTGCTCTTCCTCCTAGAATTTCGGACATGCAACGTGACACGGTAGATAACAGGGGTGTATGGAGTGAGGGAAGGGGTTTGGGAAGGCGCGTCGGACCTTGGCTCTAGGGTCGCAATATAAATCACCTCACGCCAAATTTCTTTTCTCTTCGAAAGTAACTAGCTCCTCTGCACGTGCAAGTTCCGTCCCTTCAAGAAATTGTTTCACCCCTCTGGAGACCTGTTTATTCTACTTAATTGCTATGGTACACTCAGCGTTGCTGGATCTAAGAGACAAAGAGGGAGTAGGCAGTGAGAAATTTGAAACTTGGCGTTCGGCTCTCTTATCTATGCGTTAAATCAGTGAATGTTCGGGCTTAAAATGTACTTAGTGTCATAAATTAAGGCTATAGAAGAATAAGTGGTGTTTCATTTGGATATTATAACCTCTTTGGAAATGTCTCCTTGGAGAAACTGATTTGTCTTGATTCACCAAGTGGAGCTTTATCGATGTAAAACCTTGTATTTGAGGTAAGAGGATTAGCGTAGGTTGGAGAGTTTTGAGTCAAGGGCTTGGCAAAGAATAAAGAAAATAAGTTAAAGAAAGGGGAAGGCAAACGCTGAAGTTTTAAATGGGATGGCCAAAGAGTGAAATATACGGGACAAATGCGGAAAAAACAGAACAATTGTATTTGAGGAAGTATTTAATGATAGTGCTATCACGATGAAACAATTTCAGAGTGTAAAAATCATTCGTCAAGGTGAATGGTTATTAGAGTCTGAAATTGTTGCATTGTAATGTACACTTAGCGGATGACTTCGTTAAAAGTTACTGTAGCGGTATATCCCGCAGTTACTTGGAATATGGTAGTTTTATATTGAGGGTAATGATAGAGGGGAAGTAAATAGAGGTAGAGGAAGTCTGAGAGTAGGCTTCTTAGCAAGCATGAGGAACATAAGAAGTTAGGAAGGAATGAAGAATGAAATAATTTAGGGCCATTGAAAGGAGGATTTTGTGTGCATGTAAAAGGTTAAGTCACTCAAGACTGTCCGAAACCTACCTTTACTTGGTTGAATACACTGAATTCAGTGAAAATTCACCGAGTAAGTATGTTGGAGTAGATAACTTTCAACTGGCTTTTTACCTCTCCATTGTATCTGCCGAATATTTTCCTTAAGTTTCTATAATTTTTTGCCAAGTATTACCTACTTTTTATCATCATTCGGTGAATCTCTATGTTGGATATATATACAATTATTCACATAATATATAACTACAGGCAATACAGTAAAATCTAGGTTTCGTAACAAAAGATTGTACCGTCTACCTGCCGTGCTCAGAAAATGGGACGCAATGGTCCTGGCCACGTAACGGATGTAAGTCGTGTGGTGGGCGGTGTTAGCTCACCAGCCGTGCATGCACACTCAAAATCATCATCTACGCAAAGATCAATTCGAGCATGCCCTGAAACAAAGTTGATAACAGACAGAAGGTACTTACATGCAAGAATAATCAATAACAGGATATATTCAAATCATTCAAGAGGAGTGTTAAAAAGAAGGTTCTATTTAAAATGTATGCAAGATAATGACAAAATATATACACTACCCATAATAATTACCCCCGCGATAATATCGTGGTGATACTTAGCATTGGATTTAATATATATTTTAAATCATTCCTTTCTAATATCTCCCTGATTTTACATACGCCATTTGATCTAACATAGAAAGTCGGGACCTGTTATGTCTTAAAAATCCTCAGATAAGTCACCGACCGCAAATGTATGAAGTAAACTCAAACTGACTTTCACGGTCAACTAGGGGTTCCCATCCTAATTTTTCCAATATAATTATGATACTACTACCTTGTTCATAACAACTTTTCACAAAACTAGCTGCTTTTCATTACTCTCGATCTAGTTGTAAAACTAAGCCTACTTCGTAAGGATCCCATACACCTCCGTTCATAAACTTCCGGAGCACTTTTATTACAAAAAATACTTCACTAATATATTATTTTGCAGAATGCCCTTCAAAGAAGTCTCCTCAACGTACGCACTTATGCGAACGGTGTTTTCACTTTAAAACAGTCCTGGAACGCTTCTTCCGAAATGTTCACAAGATCTTCCGTTGAATGTTTCTCCATCACTGGAATGGTAGAAAATATTTTCCTTTGAGCGAAATTTTTAGTTTGGGAAATAGAAAAAAGTCACATGGGGCCAGGTCTGGTGAATAGGGTGGGCTAGGGAGCACGGCAGCCTTGTTTATGGCTAAAAACTCACGAGTTCTGAGATACAAATGCGTTATCGTGGTGAAAAAACCACTCGCCGCTCCTCCAACGTTCGGGCCGTTTTCGTCTAAATCTCTCTCTTAAACGTTTTGTGACCTCCAGGTTTTACTTCGCGTTGACTGTGCTGTACTAATGTCGCGTTGTCTGGGGTTGACTCTTCCCATTATATTCATATGGCCGTAGTTACCGTTCGCTTTATACACATCAGTATTCTTATTTCTTCTCCTTGCCCTCACTGCATATATTTGAACGACTATGCGTGTGAGACAGCAGTGTTATTTTTCACTAGCTGATGACAATTAAGCATAGAAATCCGAGTGGTTTTGTATTTTATTGCCTTAATATCTACAATACCTTTAGTTAAATTTTGATATTGTGTAATGTACTGCTCGCTAAATTCACATTTAAAATTCACAAAATCCTCGGGAAAACCTTCAAGCCCTTTTTTTTAACGAATTAGCTCCGTCGGAAGGTCTTTTGAGGGACACAAAGGGTGCATACGTTCGTAAAGCTACAATCCGCTCAAGAATCTCTCCACGGTTTTCTACCCTGAAGCTCATGTTGAACATATTTTTGGCTCGTCCTTCTCTCACCATTCATTTACTTCTCAGACTTGTTCTTCTCTCCCGCCCTTCCCCCCTTTCCCCGCCTCCTTGTCTCTCGCCCGTGGCTCTCATAAACCTCATCGTCAGTATTGCAACGGGGCGTGGCCCTGAGCGAAGGGGATAGTTCATCGAAGAAACATTGACGGCCAGTGATGGTAGTTATGGGGCAAACGCTTGAGCCAAGACGAAAGGAGAGTAACCAGAAAATTAAGGGAGTTTTAAAAATACCGAACGTGAACCTATTTGATATTTTTTTGTTTCTTGGGGCCACATTTCCCTCTTGTGTTTCCTCACCATATTGTGAGTTGTTCTGCCAATAAATATTTCTTGTTTTTATTACATCGTTCATCACTCCTGATATAAATGAGATCCTTAAAACAAATAATTAAGGAGATTTTGAACATAGGTGCTCGCATTTAATCAAATTTTAATGATATTTTCGCGCATTAAATGTATCTGCAGCGCACTTATTCGTATTTGATTTGCCTCCTTCGTTAAGCATATTTCTTATTTTGTTAAGTTAGGCTAACGCCGGCCCCATACTTTTCAAACCATACATTTCTCACTACTTGAGCTTTGATTTCGTGGTGTTTTCAGCTTTCTGCATTTCTCTAAATTTGAGTGAATGTACAATATTGAAATATTTACGATTTCCAAGTTGTAGGACGTTGTTAGAATGTTCTTAATTTGGATATATTTGGTCGTGATTAAAGTTCTTCGTAAATTTTAATTTTTAATTTTTGATATGTGTTTGTATTGTATCAGCTGGATCTAGACGTTATTTTCTCGTGTTATTTCTATCAATAATTTCTATAAATATGTTCTTTATACATTGCCGAAACTGACCAACTCTTGGGGCCATTGCAAGGGAAGGTAGTCCTCAATTCTCCTAAATAAATGTTTGCAAAGTATATGAATCGTTCTGGTACCAGAAAAGTGCTTTTTGCAGTTATATTTATGTTTAACTTGGAAGGAGGCAATGGGATATTTTCACGATGTATAAACCAATTTATTCATTATTTATTTACTTTTTCATGCTTAATCTAATCCTCTCTATTGATCATGTTTCGTAGATTTTAGTAAACAGCATTGGTTATGCGTATTTAACTCCTAGAAATTAGAACATATTTTTCATTAGCAATTTATTTTTGGGCATAAGAGGTACTTACAGAGAAAAGTAGAATTAAAATACTTCTTATTTTTTACGTAAAATAAAATATTTCTTATAATCACTTTTCTTGTATATATTTAGATTTTGTAATGCGCAAATTAGTGAATCCCATGGTATTTAGGGATCTCTCCATGGCATTTAACACTCATTCCCATAAAAATTCTGTTTCCTTTGACCCCGGGGGGGGGGGGGGTATAAGAAACCCCGCGGATTTCAACTCCTAAGGACTTTTGCAAGTAGGCGAAAATTTTTGGTCGCGCCCAAAAACACTTCCATAATTTATATTCATTGAGGATGCCGTCATTTATTCATTATTCTGGAACAAATGTTTGCTGGTAAAATTTAGAAAACATCTTTCAGCCTCTCAAATATCATTTAGAAAATCAGTTAATGTGTTAAATCGTTCTTATCTTTGCGACCAAATTCTAGGACAGCTGTAGGGGCGTATTTGAAACATCTATCAACTACTTAGGCAGAAATGATGATAGATTCGATTTAATGGAAGAATGAAGATCCAAGGCTCATTGGTGTCAGTCATTTTGTTGGAATGCATTCTGAGTCGTGTGAAGTCATTAGAGACATCAACTTCAGTAGCTTTTAGGAAATAAGAGATAGCTTTACCGCAGTCCACCGTCTTTTCAAATCGCTTAGCCTCTTTACTACCTTTTAATATTCGATAGTTGTGTATATAATTATCATCAAATACAATGGTCTTAATGGTTTTCTCACGTCTATGTCCTTTAATCCTTTCTTCTTAAAATGCCGCAAAAGTTCCTGCGAAATTTTTACTGCATAGAGGAAATTGCGAAATCTTACTTTTTCACAGACAAAACAGTTGAATGATTCTAGCGATGCAGTCAAAGGAAGTGCATGAGGACGGGGATAAAGTTGGAGGAATGCAGAAAGAAGAGAGAGTGAAAGAAGAAAAAAGGCAGTAGGTGTACGTGATTGGCGCTAGTGGGAAGACGCTTTGTAAAAGGCTCCGGGGAGCGCGGCGTGAGGGATAAGGAAGGGAGGTTTGGGTCCGGGGCGGAGCCCTGGCTGGCTCCTGGCCCCCGGCGAAAAGAGAAAGAGAGAGAGGAGGGCGGGAGAGGGAGTGGAAAATGCGAGGGGAGGGGAGATGTTGCAAAGGGGCGATTGGAATGGATGTTACCGTCTTCGCGCCGATCTCCTGGGTGGCCTCTCTCGTGAAGGGGTCTCGCGGGGAAAAGGGGAGGGAGTAGGACGGAAGGTGTGGGGAGACGGGCGAGGAACAATCGGAAAAAGGAAGGGGCGAAGGGAGGCTCAGGAAAACATATAGGGGCGACGGGGGGGGGGGGCGTTGAGGCGTGCGAAGCAGAATGAGGAGATGAGAGGCGGAGGGACGGGAGTTAATTTAGGGCAAAATTGAGACCATAAAAGGTTCATTGTTACATTAAAAACAACCCAGCAGCAGAAACATTAAAAAAGTAATTACGGTAGGGGCTTCCTTGTAACGTGAGGGGTCACTTTCTTCAAGGGCATCGCCTCGCGGGGGAATTGCTCTCGCAATTGAAGTGCGGGGAATAAAAGTTTGTCATTGGAACATCCAAAATGGTTTTTTAGGTGTTAGTTTAGAATAACTAATGTGCAGGTGATCACTTCAGGAAAAGTTGATACTTCTTCAGGGTTATTATATGCGTATCTCAATTCCATTTCAACGAAAAATGACTCCAGTTTCTATTCACACATTTAAGCAGATACACTTTACTCGAATAATGAGTTCTATGCTAAGGAACCTAATTCTATGGTTAACGTGGTCACAGAATAATTAGGTGCCACTTCAGTATGACTTGAGAAGTCATTGAAATTATTTGGAATCATTGTGCTTGTATCACTCACTCATTTTTGTCGAATTTTTGACAAGATTTTTTCAACCAGCCGATTTGTTGATTTGTTTTAAATTACTATAATAAGGATTCGCAAAAAGTTCACTGTCGAACATTATAGATTTTTGTAGCGCCAGTCATTTACGTATTTCCTGTTTGCTTGCGGATTTTGGACTTCATTTATTTCAATATCATTTTCTTAAAAACGCTTTCCGCTTTGCCATAAATGTCATTAACTAAAAATTGCCATAGGATATTCTCTGCCTATCGATTGTTCTGAAAAAAAACTCCTTTTCAAAGAGATAAAAATGAAGAATAAAAATCCTTTCGTTTAGAATAAATTTATGTTAAAATATAAAGTTAAATTTTAAAAATTCCATTAATTCCTCCACTCCGCGCAGGATTTCATAAATTCCAAAAAAGAGAGAATACATTATATTTTGCTGCTTAGAAATTTACGTTTTTTTACGATAGAAACTTCTGAATACGTTTTTTTAATTATGAGGCAATTCAGGTGGTAACATTGCCGGGTAACTATTTTACATTTTTTTCTACGTTCGTATACTGGCAGCCTCATAATTTTACCTTCACATTTATTATTTTGCCAATTGGCGTTACATTTGGCGTCAGTAACCATGGTTTACTGTTTAACAACTGACCACTATGATGGAAATAATAACTTTAAAATTAAAAGCATAATGAATTATAATGTATACTTAGAAATTAGCGCTTTAAAATGAATCGAAATGGCCCACAGTGTATGGGAAAATCCTTGTTCAATGACCTCTCACGGAAGGCGATTTTCCATTTATCGTCCATCCTGTGCCTGCTACCGCTTAAAGGTTTTCTCTGTCAATGCAGACATCATTGTTCTGTATCTTTTTATTTCATTCTAAAATTACTTTTCTTTTTGCAAAAACTTTGAACAAATAAGCGTCTTTTTATATTATCCTACGCGTTTGTAACCATTTTCCTAATTATTCATTTTTCCTGCCTCTCATAACCGTTCCTCGTAAATTTCTAGTGCTTCATAAAAAAGACTATCGTAATGACTTTCGATGTAGTTTAAATGATGTCTCCAAATGAACGATAGCACATTGCTCATCTGCTTCATCCATACGCCTCTTTCGTAATTTTCTTCTTAATTTACGACTTGATTGCTATTTGAACCATATTGTGATACATTTGAAAACGATGCTCCTCTCTATTTCTATTCATTATATGATCTAATTTTCAGTGGTGGGTAAACGGCGGCGTTTTATTGAATAGTAAATTTCATATCAATCTTTTAATATGCAGTATTTTATGCTTTAAGTCAGTGACTGTTAAGTAAATACGTTCCCGTAAACTTCCCTCTAAAGTATTCGTGCATCGTCAGTTGCAAAAAAATTTTATAATGCTTAGTTTTAACTTCAGTAAATTCCATGTCACATAATTATTTTAAAAATAATAGTTAAAAATATAATCAATCAGGAGAGTTTTCCATTTTACTAATGCTGCTTACCACCAGCAAGTTATTCGACACAACCGTATATCCTGTACGTCAGATAACCTTTCTATTTGTGTGGTAAACATTTTGACTGTTTTCAAAAGACCAATTTGAACCCAAGTCATTTATCATGCTGGTACGTAGGGGTGTACCGATTTTTTTCTGAAAATTTACGAAAAAGCGAATTTTATTCGTTTATTTTCCATGTGCATGTGTGTTAAGTGGATTTGATAAATTGTTTTGAGTAACTTCATTTTCGTTAATTGTAACTTTATACTTAAAACAAGCTGGAAAAATATTTTCTTCAATGCAGCATTAGAGAAAACACTCATTATTTAAATAAACTCAAGTCATTCGTTCTATAACCATATTTTACGACACAGAGAGCCATGGTTAGATTATTAATTATACTTCAATTGGAACTAGAACTATAGACACAAGTACCTCATTAGTTTTATGTATAATCAATCCATGCTCATCTAATAAGATAAGTTGAAATGGACTCATAATTAGACTTTTTATACTACCTCTAAAATATAATTTATGTCGGAAATCGGGCATATGATTTTTCTTTTCAACTTCAAATTTCACAGTTTTTTCATGAATAGAGTCAAAAGAATTTCTGATTACGTTTACCATGGGAAACAGTTTTTATTCTCTTTCAGTCATATTAAATGTAGATCAATAAACTTGTTAAACTTGTTGTGTGCTTTGTTTTTATATATATATTCCCGATTCATATTTTTCTTGTTCTTTGAGAACTTAGTGTTAAATATTTATATCTTTTATAATTCATTCGGAAATCCATTGTTTATCGGCATTACTTTTGCGTTAATATTTCATCAAATGTTTGCTGGAAAGGAAGGACAGAGAAGTTCAAAGGAAGTAATGGGTAGAAAAAGAGTTCATGGAAGTATCTCGAGTGCACATGAACAGTATCTGGATGCTCATATCTGGAATCAAACGTAACTGACTATGCATGAATTTGGCCATTAATGATTTAAATATAAGGGTGAATTAATTTTAATCCGCATTTTATCGTGAAGATGTTGTTTAAAACTATTTTCCTGCCTCAGACTTGAATAGCTTGAACCGTTTCAGTATGATGTTACCAATGGTATTTCGGTTGAGACTTCGATTCGTTCAAAATTGACGAAATGACTACTTCCACGTTACTGCTTTCAGACTCGATGTTGGTTTTCGTATCTCATTTCTCATCGTTGAGTATTCTTTAATGTTGGCTCACACAATGTAGATAGGGTGCGAGGGATGGATAAGGCAGGATAGACGGGGAAAGCCACCATTTATAACACGCAGCGTGGAGCTAGATCCCATTTACCACTTTACTGTTAAGTGCATGCACGCCAACCTGGTATCGGCTACAGAAATGGGATGAGAAACCTGCGAAATCTTAGATCTTAATAGAGTGCCTGAGGGGGAAGAGTGAGAAGTTTGTGGACCGAGTAGAGGAAGGTTGGGGCGGAGAGGGGTCGGTGAGCAGATGGAGGATACCGACGTCATCGAAGACAAGGCAAATAATTTCCTATTTACGACGTAAGTCCATTAATTTACAATTCTAGATTCAATCTACATGATTTCGGGCCCTGTTACTTTATGAATAAAAGGAAAGGGTGAAATAATAAGGCAGCAGAAGCCTTTTGTTCTTGATGCCTTGCAAAACATCCGAAGAAATTTCCTAATTCTTAATTAGGGGAACTATCAAGAAAATGTGCAATAGAAGGAAGATTAAAGGGTATTGCCCATATTTTTCAGAGAATGTTAAGCTTAAGAATGTCACATGACGGTAATGCACAGTTTAAGCAAGAAATTCATAATAGAACATGATAACATATTAAAAAGCTAATATCTAACTCACTCCTCCCATTTTTTTGTTCTTAAGTAAATTTTTATTGGGAAAATATTTGCGCGTACATTTTTTACCTAGGAGAATAAATCTTATAGGCCATAACCCACATGCGGAGAATATGAAGCTTATGAGAGAATAAGAAGCCTTTCGTCAATAGATTGCAATGAAACAGGTATTTTTAGAAACTGATATCAAGACATGGCAACGTATTAGTATTTTGAGAACTCGCCACGTTCCCTCCCCATATTTCTTCATCCTTGATTAAGAAATTAGTGTTTTCATCTTTAATTAAAGTGAGTTTCAGTATAGAAATGTCCATTCCCTGTGGATCGCCCTTTAAAACGTAGCAAAAGTGTGCGGGAAAAATTTACTTGATTTAAAATGAAATATGAAGACGGTTTAATAATACGCTTCATATAATACATTTAAAAAATCGCACAAGGCTGCACGGTAGCTGGTCGAGGAATAAACGAGAAGCAAAAACTTCCGACTTCATTATGGCGGAACCAGATGGTCCTGTCTGTCATCAAACCAATTTACAAGGAAGACGGAGTTTGGAGATGATCTGGATTGGAATGAGGAGTAATACTAATGGATTTTTAACATTGGAGCTTATGTTCTGGATCTCCTGAGACGATTCGATTCCCGAGTTGCGCTCCAAAAACTGCTCTCGATTAATCACTGGGACGAAACGTCTGTGAATGAATATGAGTGCTCATGAAACACGGAAAGCGGTTGGGAAATAGCCTCGTGTGTTAGAGTTAATTATATGCATGAATTCGTGCTTAATCTTCTAACGCATCTCCGAGCGACACCACGCATTAAATATGCACACGAATCATTTTCTGTCGATGGGGAGTATTGTGGGTGGTCAACACTCCAGGCGCCTACTCTTCTCTCTCTCCGAAATCTTATCCTATTTCCCTTGTCACGTCACTTCAACACATCCATTAGTCCTTTCTTACACCACAAAGAAATAGCTCAATATTTGAACTAATGGGTAATTTTTGGCAAAGATACGGCTCTAAATGAGGAATAAAGGATTAAAATTGCCTCAAGAGAAATATTTTAGCGTCAAAATAAAGAAAGACTACATGCATAAATTATATTTTACCACACCTCCGACGAAGTTATTACGACAGTTTACATATTTATACCCCATATCTCATATCGTTTTATTCCTTGCGGAATTAATTAGATCTTACCCACACAACTACATGACACAGACTGTAACGACACGTCATTTTGCGATTAAAAAAATCTATAATCGGTCTTCATTTTATTTTCCTATCGTCAAAAATGTTCATATAATGGATTTTTATGGGTTTGCTACCACAACTTTCGATAATCACTGATACTTTCTGCTTAAAATAATTTCAATAATCACTGATAATATGTCATGTATCTGTTATTTTTACATAAATTCTCTTTGACATGGGAGCGAGAGTTTGGGCAAGCCTTTTTATAATATAGGCAATTAAATTAAAGAAAAGTGAAACTTTCTCGCCCAGCGCCTATGATTTTTGGGATACACTCAATTATGTTGCTATATTTTTGGAAATTAAGTACATTCACGCATTTCGTACCTTTATAACTATTTTTGTTTGACCTGGGTCGAGTGGTTTTGACTTGATAGCTTTTCCCAAAATATTCGTAAATTACCCTGTGAAAACATCAATATTCCCTTGTTTCATACCGACTTATAAAAAATCAAGAAAATAATGGGAAAAACTGTCGTCCAGCAATATAAAACAGAGAACTTTTGGGGATAAAAACAAACTGGTAAGATAAAGATTGTTGTGTTGAGAAATGAGGGCCACCAGCTTTTGGGTTTCACAGTTTAACCACCGCGGAAGTCTTTCATCCAAAAGTAAGTGTTCTGGAGTGGTCTGGGAAAAACTATTTTTAATTAAAAAGTTTAAATGGTTTTCAATAAAATATTTTTTTAATCATTTGATACAAAAAGAACAGATTTGAAGGACACTTGCGAAGTGATCGAAATCTTACTGAGAAATATACGTATATACTTATAAGAAAGTGATAAGCTTTAATTGATGTTAATAGCAGTCAAGACCCCAAGGGAACGTTTAAAAAAATAAATCTTGGGACATGACTGGATATAGCTTGAGCCCAAAAAAACAGGTGCAACGTATGATTAGTATGAGTACTAATTTGGTTCGCTTCTAACATTATACGTGAAGTTTAATAGAGCAATATCAAACTCACGAGTTTTCTCTGGTAGATTAGTACAGGGTGAATATTTCCAATTATCGTCACGACAGCCATTTTTCTGTCCTCGTTTTGCAAAAAATATTTGTCCTGGTAGTATCCGGCTCTGTCTTTGCCAGTTATAGTCCGTCGTTAGTACGTATTTTTGAAGTGTTAAAGCCATTGGAATAGTTGTTTTCACGGTAGTGTTTTGTAGCTCACATTGAAAAAGAAGGCACTTTAATCTCAGGGCATTGCAAGAGAATGTGATGGACATATCATAATTGCAGAAAAAAATAGAGAGCAACAAGATATCCCGGCGCTATAAAACCCGCACACATTTCCTGAGATCGGGCAGTACCAGGTCCCTGGTTAATGTAGAGAGATCTTAGAACTTGAAGGTAGGCTTTGCGTAATTCATTAGGTGGAAAATATGTATCTTTAAAGGGCCAAAATAATGCTCATCGGTCTTACCTCCTACTTTAACTTTCTACCCATTTATCTTAAGTTTTCTTTGGGAAATGGCCATGTAAAAGAGGATAGGACATGTTAGTACGGCTTCGCATTAGTTTTCATTGGAGAATGCTTGTTAGTATTCCGTGATTTAACTTAATGATGCCGTTGAGAGGGGAATAAAAAGGACTTTATGTTCACATCTAATGGCAAAAAGAAGATTGCCCCTAAGATCACTGTATATGAAGAGATTCGTACCATAAGTATTCCTTGAGGAATTTAAGATTATCATTCGATTGATTGAAAGAATTGAGTCCTCCTCCTTCCTTGCGCTCTCCCCTATACCCACCTGCCTCCTTTCCCTCCGATTCTTCATTGTGTGTTCCCCACCACCACCACTACATGTCTCCCACTCCCTTTTTCCATCCATCGACCTCTTCCTGAGCGCTCCACAGAGATTCACGCGGGGTAAGACAATAGACCGCTAACTCATCCCGCGCCTAAGGGGAACGGGAGGGAGAAATGGAGGTTTGGATGGGGACTTGAGCTATAAAGAACCATTTAGGTGGCGCCCTCCCACTCCGATTGACTCAGGGTCATCCTCTCCTCCTCTTAACCGTCTTGATGGACACTCGGCGGTCCTCAGTAGATAGGTTGGGCAATAGGGAAGGAAGAAGTTCAAGAAGGCCTTTCCATACCTCCTACCGTCCCTTTGATCAACATTTACTATCCATTTCCATTTGAAGCTCCTTACCATAACCATCCCCCTTCACCGTCTGGACCTTGATCGTGTGCCGTAGGAAACGGTGGTCCTTCGGTGACTGTCGAAATGAACAGCCCATCTCTAGTAACGAATTCTGTCCTGGAGAAGGAATGAGAATCCTAGCATCTATATCCCTGCAAATTCTAAAGGTTTTCAAGAATAAAATTGGTCAACTGGTATCCACGAAGTCAAATATATTCCTTTAAAATACGGGACAATGCTTCACTCTTTTCTGATGGTTCGGAAAATTAAATTTAATTAATATAAATTTTAAAAGTTTTCCAATTCTCAGACCTCAAGTCACATTTATATATTTCCATTATGTGAATGAATATCACGCTTGACTTCTCATTTGAAAGCCTCAGGCTCATTTTTATCATGATCATGGATGTTTTACTGTCAGTAACGGATTAACATAACAGTTTCAGGCTTAACTTTGTGGAATACCTTCATGATGAGGGTAAAAAGAAACTTTGCCTTTCCACCTAAAGATTTATTACTTCACACGACCATGGTTTTGATGCTGCGCATCATCATCAGGTGATGATGCGGAGCATCGAAACCAAGGTCGTGTGAAGTAATAAATCTTTATGTGGAAGTGCAAAGTTTCTTTCTCTACCCTCATTAGTAACGGGTTGGTTAAGTAACTTACTACTCTGATATATTTTTGCATTTAGCACGCCTTAACGCTGTAATTTTGGATCTTTTTCTGTCGTAATGAAGATGGATCCTCTTTATCTTCATTATAAAATCCTCTTTACCTTCCTACTTCATATTTTAGCGTAATAAATGTTAAAGTTTGCTTAAATTTAACCCTCAATAGGTCTCCTTGTTATAACTAACAAATGTATCACTTTTAAACGATTAATCAATATTTTTCTGATACTTAATCTGGTTTGGAGATTTATTCAATGCGTCTATTTTAACTTTTTAGCAAAAAGAGGACTAAACGTTAAATGTGCGGTAGGTTCGATGGCTTTGATAATTTTAAGCAGGAAATAGACGTGCACTTTATTTACAAGGCCTCCATGAAAGTATTGATTCGAAGATGGCTGACATTCGCGGCGTCTATCCCATAAGACAGGATTCTAATATTAAATATGTAAAGAAATTCATTGAAATACTATAGTCATTGTTGACATTCAAATATTTAATTCATGACAATATCAGAATTATAATATATTTCACTGAGGTTTGATTATTAGGAATCCAGTCGTTAAAATTATACCTTGTAAATATCGTACTGTTCTTTCGGAGACTGACCAGTTTCAGCCCCAGGCATAAAACGCGATGAATACCCGAGAAGTATACCGAACTCATCTAGATGTGGTATTGTGTAGCTATTTTGACTTTTTAAAGTTGTTCCCTCATACCGCAGAAGAAGTAGGCACTGCTTCTTCATCTGTGACCATTTTGCCGCCTGTGGACGAATCAAGAGAACTATTTTAACAAATTTTAACTATTTCTTGACATTTAATTATACTTCTTTTTTAATTCCATTTTAAGAATTTACCCCAATTTCCAAATGGCAGGAATTACATCAACCACTATAACTATCGTGTGATGAAATACTTATTGAGAGCATTTTTGAGTACTGAATATGGACGCTATTAACGTAAGGTAAACTTGAAGAAACACTTTGAGAGCTATGAGAGAAGGAACGTAGCGGTCGTCTTCGGTATTCCTGCGTGGCTGTTTTATTCATGGTCTTACCTCCCCTTGGTCACTCGTCGACCGTGCGCGAATGCAATCAGCGATCACTTTAATGAACCGCCCTGTTCGCCTCCCACCACCTCTCCTCCTTCCTCCCGTCATCTCTCCTCTTTTCTTCTCCCCTCCTTTGGGAGGATTTTATTGGCACAAACCCCTTTCTCCTTCTCTATCGCCCCACAGCTTCTCCGCCATAAATTTCTTCTGAAAAGCGATCCCACGGCCAAGGGCAACTCCAAACAATCCCCCGATCCTCTCCGCAGCAAAATCCCTGACCTTTCACCTCCAGCAACAGTCCTCCCCCCACTCCTCCTCCTGTCACCTCTCACCAAGTCCAGCGTGTGCACTGACTGGCACAAGAGGTATCTTATGGAAAAAAATGCGTGTCTTCCCGCGGCACGCAATGCGCGCTGCAGGGATTTATGACCCGTGTTCACCTGCGGGATTGAATACTGTGTTTGTGAGAGTGGCCGTTCTTGTGAAATCTTCGTCTCAATGCTAAGGGTGAATTGCCGCGTTAAATTATTCGAGCTAAGGTCCGTCTCCTTCACAAATTCACGTTTTTTTTAATTGGAAAAAATTCCAACATAAAAGTTATTGATGTCGAATAATACGCTCTTTAGGAAATGCCAAAATTACACATAGCTCAGTCACGCATATGATTGTAAATAAATGCGTTCACGGTTGGAGTTTCGCCGTGAAAAATCGTATCAAGGACAAGAGAAGCCACTGATTATCTAATGCCGGTTAAGTATGCTAAGAATAAAACATACACAACACTACTTTAGCCTTTAGAACTAAAATTTTGGCAGTATTGTTTTACTAGATATGCCTTTTAAAAATGCTGATAATTTATCGATATAAATTGATTATAGAAAATTCTGTAAAATTTTAAGGAAAATATTTCATATATTTCTTATGGCTTGTAAGCCCTGTATGAGCTATATCATAATGGTGATGACCCCATTGTTAGGAAAATTTTCAGTTTATCGGAACAGGATGACCACCAATATTAACAATCAAAAGCACCCACCAGCTAGCTATATACCTTAATACTGCCAGAGTGTCCATTTCACCGGAGCTGAGGAGAGAGGTTTAAACCTCAGACGCCGAGGAGGTACAAACTAGGCAAAACACTCCTGGGTCTTAAACTGAATGGCATTACTTCCAAGCAGTATAATATATCATCCCTAGCATATCTCCAGAGTTTTGTTAGAGTAATTCGCTTTAAATGATATGTATTAGTATTGAAGCATGCATAAATATGCTGCAACTCCTCTACTTTTTTGTGTGAGTTGTGATATTACTTCGTATAACCTTTTAATGCTAATATACTATGGTTATGCTTGGTTTAGAATGATCATTAGCCTAAACTGTAGCCATAAAATGCACTATAGAGTGCCTATGAAGATATTTAAACGGAGTAATAAGGTAAGGTTAACTATCCTATAGGAGAGATATTTTATTTTCCTTTACATTTATTTTATGAACTCAGGTTTACCGGGAATCGCATAGTAAAAGTTAATATCTATAGACCTCCAGGCAAACTCCGCCGTTACGTCCGCTGGATATCTACATCTACATCTCCACAATACACCGAAAGCCGCCGTAAGGGCGTGTGGCGGGGAGCTTCAGGTCACCGGCCATACATGAAAAATCCCATTTATGTCACCTCTAAACAAATATTAGGCTGATCATGCACTCGTACAGAGTTAATCACACGGAAGAAAGTACTTGCGTGCATTAATATTCAATAACAGAATACGCATATTCAAATCATGCGTTAGAACTCTTAAAATCATGCGTATATTAAGTAAAAAAATAACATGCAGGATTTGGACAGAATATATGTACAGCCAATCCTATTTACCTCCTACTCAAATGCTATTTTGATCTCTAATGGTACGAGGGAAAAACAACATTCGTAATCAATCCGATTTACTGTCTCCCTGATTTTATGCACGTGATTTGATCTACCATGGTAAGTCGGGGCCTATCGTCACATAAGTGACCTGCTTCAAATTTACGCAGTAAATTTCACCTGTATTTAAACCTGTGGTGAACTAGTGGCTCCCATTCTAATTCTTTCAATAGTGTTATGACACTGCTACCTTGTTCATTAGAACTTTTCACAAACCTAGCCTAGCTGATATGATGTAGGTGTCTGAACGTAAGACACGGGATGTGAGAGTTATAAAGATTAATTCTTTATTAGAAAGGAATAAATTACCTCGTAAAACTGAGCTTGTACAGAATCAAAATTCATTGATTGGAAGGTTTCTTTTTTGGACCGACACGCAAGTACGTATTTACGGTATCCCCGAAGAAAACCCTGTCTAATTTTGTCTATTTCAATATTAAGATCATTACGGTGGATATAGACTATATGTCAGAGTATATATATTTTACCCTGAAATATATATTTTGATAATTGTTTCATTAAGATTATTCACAATAAGCCTAAATTGTTTAGACTAAAATGAACTAGTATTGCCAAGTCTTTATCTGCTTTTTATGATTGCCACAGAATTTTTTAAATTCTTGTGAATATTCCATTCCTAATCTATCTCCAAAGGGAGCATTTAAGTAATGTCTCTCTTCATTCCTTCTTTCCAGCTCCCTGTAAATTGCTACGTTCCATTCCATCCACAAAAAACCTCACATCTTTCTTCTCCCTATCTACCTAGTTACAGCGGTAGCAGACGAATCTCTCCATTTCTCCATTCCTTTTAGATTTTTATACATCTCGGAGCCGCTTTAACACGACATTACTAGATTGAAAAATGTGCCGCGGGTGGAAATTTCACTCAATATCCCGATTTATTTTTCAATTAACGGCGGAGATCCAGGAACCACATTTTTCACCCCAATCCTCTGACGCCTGCTACTAACTACTGCATGCTCACAATTCCGAAAAGCTTCCGAAATTGAATTCTCCTGATAATGAGATGGTATGCCCATGGGTGTTTTTTTAAGCAAGCTGTTAATTTGTTCGATGCGGGAGGCGAGGCCTTTTGCAGTTGCCGCTGATGAATTTTTGACTCTGAAAAAATGAGGTATACAGCTTGAGGTTGGGGGAGATTCTGCGTCATTTACAGACTCTACACCCATATCAATGACCATGCCTGCATACCGCATGCACAGTGAAGGTACAAGGCTTTTTATAAAAAGTATCGGAAAATTAGATTTATTTCAGATATTGCTGCAATGCCTCAAAATTCTTCCAAGTACATCCTTAAAGTGTCAACGCACTTTGGCTAGCGGGTTTTTCACGACTCTAAGACTCTCTGGTACGCGGAATCCGAAAGGCCCTTTGGGTTACGCTTGTAAGTTCTTTGACGGCACTTAGGGTCTAATGATTGTGTCCTTCGAGGAAGGATTTTACTTTTGAGATTAGGAAATAGTCTGCCGGTGCCAAGTCAGGCCTTTAAGGGGGTGGGGGAATCATCGTGATGACGTTTTTCGCCAGGTATTCGGTAACCTTAGAGCATCAAGTGCTCAAGACCTTCTGGGCGAGTTTAACGGAGACTTTCGCATCGCCAAATTTTCAACGATAATGTTGTGAACTGTCATCTTATCAATGCCAATACGATCTGATATCCTGCGTACACTTGACCGATGGTCTGAATTAAACACTTCGCGCACACCTTGCTTGCTAACGTCGGTTCTTGTCGTTGACGGTCATCCAGCGCGGGGCTCGTCCTCCACAATCTCTCGGCAATCTTTGAAGAGCTTGTGCCTCTTTAAAACTGCCGCTTGTGACATGCTTTCATCCTTAAACACTTTAAAAATCATGACCAACGGCTTCGTACCCGATTTCTCCAGTCCAACAAAAAATTTGTTGGCATACCGCTGATCAATCGTTCGCTACATTTCGCGCTTGCACCCAGTCACTCGGCAGGGGTTCACTAACGCTTGCAGGTGATTGGTGTTTGACGCGTGTTAAAGATCAGATCCCCATTAATTAAACCTACGTGGTACGAGCGAGCTGCAACGTACACATACCTCAGGAAAAAATTGTTCCCGATACTCTTAACACAAGCCTTCTAAGCACAGAAATCAACCAAATGTTTGATTTTACGAATGCGGTTGGAGTTCATCTTGTAATTAGCTTTATACTTCGTTAAATTCACACATAATGGCGGGAGAGCAGTTCCATATATTTGGCACCTAAGATTTCCTAAGATTGTTCCGTCCCCGAAAAATCACGCTGCTTGAGTGAAGCTGGAGGATCATCTGGGCTTTCTGCACAGTAGACGTACCAACTAACGGCTGATAGTTTATCATTCTGTCCATATTGATGATAAGCAATTAGGTAAGCATAAACAAAAAATGCGTATTTTTATGTGGCACGACTGATTTTCATAAATTTTATTGGCATTAGTTTTCAAAGCACTTAAATTGCTCAACTGAGTCCTCTGGTTTGGGACCTGTAGGCATACAGGCATAAATGCGATGGAGCACGCATCGCATTTAAAATCACGTCCTATCCTGCAAATCCTATCTTCTTTGAAAACTTTTACCAGCCGAAGCAGGATCCCTGGCGATGGAAGAAGCAAGAGGGATAAGGTTAGAGTAATAAGAATAACGAAGGCTTTCTATTAGAAATTATAAATGAGTGTTATTGCCTTCGGTGAACGGATTTGGATGCATTTTTTCTATTAAAGCTAGTAAGGGCGTATCATTAAAATTATTTGTTTCTCATATCGCTGTTGAGTTTTCACGTTACCTTCAGCTCTTCTGCTTCCGTGCGAAGTTATTTCCGTATTTATTTCGGGCGTATTATTCACTCCGCTTTTCTCATTCACTATTTAAGGAGTACCTTCACACAGTAGGGAAATTGTAATCAATAGCTGCTGGCCTTCACCAAGTAAATATTTCCCCCCTGATTACTGGAAATTTTTTTGATGATTCCTCGAATTTTCAAGTGTGGAGAAATTACACTGGTGAAAAAATCCTTGGTTATACGACCACTTCCACCTCCAGCTCTGCAATCATTTCCTCGCCGCCCTAATTTCCTGGCATTTGATCGCTGCGCTGCTTGAAAAATCTTTGAGTCAATTAGCAAGAGAAACTTGTTTCTGTAAAACTCCGTAGGCCTTCCTTCTCCATCGCACTGGCTGCAATAGATTCGTATTCTGCTCGTATTTTTTCAGATTTTTTCTTATCGACTAAAACTTACAAGATAGATCATAGTAAGGCTATTTTCGTTGAAGCGTTGCTAATAACCTTTGATTGTTTTATAAAGCGCTCTGAGAATTAATTCTCCAACCCATGGCCTTTTTACTGTTAAATATAAATAAACGCCATGAGGTCAATGGCATACGTAATCTGTAATAAATGTATCCGGTAGTACATGGCAGTTTTAGGCAAATGCACTGGCCAATAGAGCAATTGATGGCTCTATGCGTCCGGTGGAGTTTTTTTGTCGAAAATAAAATAAAAAACACTTATTCGACTATCTAGATCCCGTGGATGGGGTTTGTGTCACAAAATACTAAATAATGCTCATTTCCGGTTAGAAACTGATATATTTTATCGAATAATTATTGGAGAAAGTCATTTTATTTTATTTTCTAATATTTGATTTTTTTAAAATTTTATTGTTTTTATGAAATAGAATAATTATCCAAGTACAAATTTGAAATGTGAAAAGTCAAAGCTAAGATGCCTGCAGTGAACGTAAAGTAGATGGTCTTTCTAGCAGGGCTAGAGAAAGATCCTGTTTAGCTACTTAAGCAGCAGGATGACTAGCAGTGACAGAAAGGAAAGGGAAATTGTTAGCGGAATAGGAATGACGGAGAACGGTTTCTACTCGTACCAGAAGTAGCAACGACTTGTTACTTGTTACTATTTTTGAATGGATATTAGAAACAGAACAATTGAGAGTCATTTATGGATTCTACTTTTTTACAAATTAAACAGGAGGAGAGAGGCTCTAATTGAACACTTCTTGAGACTATAATGGAGGCCACGTTTTTCTACTGATACACGTATTCTACTGATGATAACTAATGGAAAAAGGATGAATTATGGAGGGAAGCCAAGGATAAACTGCGGTAAGAATTTGTCAATACATGAAGTTATATGGGGAGAGTTTGACAGGGAACAGGATAGTTTGGAAAGCTGCTGTAACCCAATACCTGGATTGATTTGCTGCCTCGTCTGTGATGGTAAAAGTGAATTAAGCAAGATAGTTTTGGGGAAGTAGATCGTCTCCCGCGAAATCTCTGATCTTGCGCATTCATTGGGTTTTGCTCGTAAAAAGTTCGGCACCTACAACTCCGGTCTCGCCATTCTTCCCACGTCATCTTCCCTCGCAAACGTGAGTGCGTTTTTTTCACGAAGGATAGGCACGCGTGCTCAGGACTCCGGCGCCGCTCACGGCCGCCCTTTATGGAATCTCCACTCCCGCCTTCTCCCTTCCGCCGCCAACCGGGGTGGTCCGTCCCAAGTGGTAGTCAGGTCTCCCAGATAGCCCCATAATTACAGGGCCCTAAAAATTTTAGGCGTTAGTTTCGTGGACGTGTGGGGAAGCGAAATTTCCTCTTAGTGTGAGATTTTTGTGTGAGGGAGGGAACGGGAGGTTCTGGGGAAGGGGGAGAGGGAATTTTCAGGGGTTGGGGCGAAGGGCGGAGTGTTGGCCAAGGGAGGGGCACTAGGCGTCATTGGAGAGAATATCTTCCCAAATAGATTCAGTCTTTTTTTTGGCGTCTAATCAACTCAGAGGGTAGGAATTTTTCCGGTCACTCGGAAAGGGAAGCAGTATAGAGGGAGATAGCTGGTGGAGGTAGCGCGGGCCGTTTTAATGATGAGTAGCCTGAGGAGAGGAGGCATTGGGAGGCTTGGGACGACGGAATTGGGAGGAAATATAATAACTGTAAGGCACGAAGAGGGAATGCATCCCCTTCCCTGCAATTGACTCATTTCGGGTGTGACGCTGTGGCTAATTCGTTTATGGTACCCTTCACCCATTTCTCTCGCCTTCTCCCGGTCGGTCAAATACAAAGGCGAGCATTTTAAATGACCGTCCCGTGACATCTTGCGCCCCTAATCCTACCAAGGATATGGTGACTTTGGTTCGTGTCAGCTTTTTTCAGTGTTTAAACCTGCTGCAGAGATTCTTTACCATGGATGGATATAATCCGGAATGATGAAAATTGTAATTTTCCACGATTTATTGCGTACAACGCGTTTCAAGGCCCATTTATCATCGTCGTGTGCATAATTTAGACAAAACGGAGCATTATACTCCTGTTTATGAGAAAAGAAGAGAAAGTCCAGAGAATGATACAATAATTGTTTTAAAAACATAAAAAATTAGAATCGCGTGAATGGGAGTTACTAATTTAGTTTAGAACATTTAAAGGACAGATGAAATGGATAATTTCTCAGACTAATATTTAGGATAAAATGGTTTATTTTCCATATTAATTTTAAATAATTAGCAGTTTTGAAAATATTAGGAATCAAATTGGGGATTTGTCAAAAATATATTTGAATTGAATCATTTTCATAATTTTTCAACCTTTCACATGGATTTGATCTCAGTTCTTATTAGTAATCCCGTAGATATTCCAGGAGATATAATATTTTTACTCTAAAATGTTTCTCAACGAGATTCTATGATTAATTATATTAATCATTCAAGGACGAGTCTAACAAGAAGTAAAATAAAACACTACATAACTATAAAACAGCTAAAGCTTTGGCCAGGAAAACATCTCGCCAGGCGTTGACAGAATTTTTAAATAAAAGTATAGGTGAATATTTGGACGATAATCCAAAAGCGTTTTGGTCATATGTACGGGAGGTTCAGGTAAAGAAGTGCCCTCCTTAACAAACAACGGCAAAAACTTACCACATGTTTAGAATAAGCTAAAACATTAAACCACTGTTTTCATAACATTTTTAATGATCGTTCACAGGAAAAATCCGAGTCAGCGTCCGATCACTCGCATGAACCTATGTCTAAAATTTTGAAATCTTTCCCTAAAGTCGAAAGCCAACTTAAAGACATTAGTCCAAACAAATCTTCTGGCCCAGATCAAATTCCTACTCGCGTATACAAAATGATGGCCTCAGAAATAGCTCCTTTCTTGGAAATAATATTTTATGAATCCCTAAATGATCGCTCCGTAAACAGACTAGAAAGTATTTAACGTTAGTCCCAATATTTGAAAAAGGCAACATACGAGGTCTATCCAATAAATACTGGTGCAACCTGGCGGCCATGACGCGGGCCCCGGCCACTTGCGGCGCTAGTTGCCTGAGACCCAATGAGCTGTCTGTCTTCAAGCTGTGCGTATGGTGCCAATTATGTTAGTTTCTATTGTCCTTGTTTTTACTGTTTGTCGAGAATGGAAATTGACGAAATCAACGCATCAAAATCAAGTTTTTGGTGAAGTGCGGTAAAAGTTATCAATAAATTATTGAAATGTTGATAGCTGTTTACGGTGATATTGCTCTGAAGAAAACATCAGTTTTCAAGTGGATTAAATGAAACCAAAATATCAAGAAAAAGCCGGTCGAAAATCAAAGTCACGCTCCTAGTTTTCTTTGATGTCAAAGGTGTTGTTCATCATGAATTTATTCCTGATGGACAAACAGTAAATGCTGAGTTCTACCTTACAGTTCTCAAGGGTTTGAGAGATCGCGTGCGACCAAATTTGACTCAAGGCTATGGATGGATCCTTCACCATGACAATGCACATTCAGTATTAATTGTTCGCCAGTTTCTGAAAAAAAAATTCAATCAATATCCTTGATCATCTTCCTTATTCGCCATATCTTGCCCCCTGCGACTTTCTCCCATTCCCAGAATGCAAAAATGTGATGAGAGAACATCACTGGGAAGATGTGAACACAATAAAGCAAGAAACAATGACAAAACTAAAAAGCCTAACTGCCGAGGACTTCCAAGGGTGCTTTGAACAGTGGAGAAGAAGATGGAATAGGTGCACAGCATCATATGGAGAGTACTTTGAAGGACACCTAATCGATGTAGACTGAATTTTTCAAAACGTTTTATGGCCTCAGTTCCCGTATTTATCGGGCAGCGCTTGTAGAAGACCCGATTAATTACCAACCCATCTCCTTCATATCCATCTCATGCGATATGTTGGAGTGCATAGTTGTAAGTTCAATCATGAAATATCTCGATTCGCAGAATTTACATGCAGAAAACCAACACGGGTTTCCGAAAGGGTAGACCTTGCGAGTCCAAACTGGCACTTTTCTTTCATAATAATCTGGTCTCGGGAGACAATACGTCCAGATTGATGGTATGATTAGATGATTATGATTAAAAAGTCATTCGAAGAAGTCACTCATACGAGTAAGAATTGGCTCTAAAAGTTGGGAAGCTACGGGATAGAAAAATATGAAACAGACTGGGTTAAGGAAGGAAGGAAGTTTTATCGGTCCGCTATGATTCCTTTTATTCATTAATGTCATCAGGTCTCAGGTTTCTAGTAAAATTCGTCTAAATTTTTGACTATGCCGTGATACAAAGGGAAATATCTAATCATTAACATAGAGTATCATCAGCTAACCATCTAGATGCAATCCAAAAGTGGTGCGAGACATGGGAGTTAGAATTAAATATGAATAAATGTTTTTCGATGGATTTTGGGAACCAACATAACACACGTAGAATCAGTAAAATACTTAGGTGTAAAGATAACTTCGGATAAATCCAGAGGAAAACACATTCGTGAAATTTCCGAGATTGTAGCTTTGAATTTGTAATTCATAAAATGGATACCTGGGAATTGTAATGAAAGGGTCGCAGACCTTTGTTTTTTCACGTTAGTTAGGTCCCACCTCGAGTATGGTGCAGGTGTATGGGATCTTCATGAGATAGAACTTAATTTTGGAACTATATCGAGTTAAATGTGGAGCAGCTAGGTTTGTAAAAAGTTGTTATGAGCAAGTTAGTAGTGTCACGGCATTATTGGAAGAATTAGAATAAGAGCCTCTAGTTGACCATAGACTTAAATACAGTTGAATTTACTGCGTTAATTTAAGGCAGGTTACTTATCTGAGAATGTTAAATACTTATTAATAGCCCCGACTTACTACGGTAGATCTAATCACCAGCGTTAAATCAAGGAGATTTATTGTAGAACGGATAAATATAAAATATGGATTTTTCTTTGCACCATTAGAGAGCTAAATAGATATGACAGCAATGGAGTAGGAGATAAATAAGATTAGCTTAGCATATAATTTTCCGATATCCTACATGTTATTTGTTTATTTAATAGACCCATATATTTAACAGTTCTAACGCATGATTTGAATATACGTATGCTGGTATTGCATATTGTTTCATATAAGTACTTTATGAATAGAATGGTTTCAGGCGTCACTTTGTGAAAGCGATTCATTTCCGAAAATAAATACTTGGTTATTCCACATATATTTTTTTATTAAACACTAAAAAATGTGGGTGAGTGTTTAATAAAAGTAATAAAATAAAGTGAGGTGTTTAATAAAAAATATATGTGGAATAACCAAGTATTTATTTTCTTAGATATAAGTACTTTCTTCTGAGTGATTAACATTTTTCGAGGGAATGATGAAACTCATATTTGTGTAGAGCTGACATGATTGGCATTTTGCATACATGGCTGGTGACCTAAGGCTTCCCGCCACACACCCTTACGGCGGCTTTCCAGGTATTGTGTAGATTGCGTAGATATGACTCATGCTGTTAAATTTTCCGGGCTATATAATTAATTGGACCTAAATAATTGAGCCGAATTTGTTTCATTTTCTTGTTACTTCATCCAAGTGTTTTGGCTTATTTAAGAACAATTAAAATAGAAATATTATCGATCCACTTTACAGCGTAATTATTCTTTTCTCCGATAGCATACATGTATTAAATATATTTTATATTTAATAATATACCATAAGAGTATGTGGTATCATTGGCACCAAAAGTGATACCAATGATACCACTTTTTTAACACGCGGTATATATGTTTGAAATTGGAAACTTTGAGTAGAAACGAAAGCTTAGAAATAGAACTATGAGAATTAAGCAGTTCATAAAAGTATTCTGAAGATATACATCCACGCAATAACCCACAAGCCACCGCAAGGGCGTGTGTGGGGTGGTGGGTGTTAGCGTACCAGCCATGCATGAAAAGATATAAGTTGATGTACGGATTTAAATATATATTAGCTATTATACGAAAACACTGTAGCTTATTCATGCATAGTTGCCTATGCACATCTTGCAATGATTAGTGTGTTTAAATAAGCCATTAAATGATATTCTTTAAGTTAATATATTCGACCGCTTGTTTCCGATTTTATTATGATGGCTTATCGTGCTATCGAAGAACGAATTCTTGAATTAGTATGTGAAAGAAACTATCTCTTATTTTATTCCACTGGTCGAAGCAATTATAATAAGAAAATAAGAAAACTATTAATATAAGAATCAAGATAATTCAGGGACCCTGTATCTTTCTTTAAGTCAATCTTTCCTGCCGATTCATAAATCAAGAAGCTTTCAAACTGATTTCTCCAGCACAACCTTCACGTTTACTCTCTTCTTGGAGTAATCCATATCAAACCCAACGGTTTTGCTCTGAACCTTATCTAATTCTCTAATTAACATATTCTCCTATAGACCCCAGATACTTGCCGCGTATTTTAAATGTGGCATAACTAAAGTTCTGCTTCGCATTAGTTAGGCCACTGCTTTCTCTCACTTTTTCCTAAAACCCGTCAATGAAACAGAGCTTCTCTATAGCTGACCCGTATATTCTTCTATTATGGGTACCTTATCAAAGGTTTGATTTCAAAGTAACACCCAAGTATTTATCCTGTACTGAAATGAT
The DNA here is from genome assembly GCF_022747635.1 of Hetaerina americana. Classification (NCBI taxonomy): domain Eukaryota; kingdom Metazoa; phylum Arthropoda; class Insecta; order Odonata; family Calopterygidae; genus Hetaerina; species Hetaerina americana. The sequence continues at coordinate 71,780,149 of NW_027286985.1, forward strand.
CCTGACTCAAGCCCACTTATTGTACGACTTACATCTTATTTGTATTTCCTTTCGTTTCAAAAATTCAAAGGTTTAAATTTTCTTATTCTTAAGTTATAAAATTCATTTTTAAAATCACTCCGATATCTGGTCTAAATCGTTACGACAGTCTGGCGAGGTCCTGGGGTCTCTGTAAACATCTGCGTTGTCTGAAAATAATGTAAGGTTGCTTTTAACGTGAGAAACTAGGTCCTTTATGTAAAGCAAGACCCACAAGGGCCCTATAACACTTCTCTGAGGTACTCCTTAATGTATAATGAAGTCCTCTGACGAACTCAACCCATTTAATGGTACCTTTTATTTACGGTTAGGTAACTCCCTGTTTCTGTTGGTTCTTCTTCGCTAATACCTATTCATTTCTTTTATAATAATTAGTTAGCATACATGTATCAGTTTCTCGGGAGGGACATTTTCGAAGGCTTTCTTGAAATTGAAACACACAATATCCACCTGTGTACTCTCTTCTTTCATTTCAGAATCACATGAATAAAATGACCCATTGGGTTTTGCAAGATCTGCTTTTCCTAAAACGGTATTTTTAACGGAAGATTATCTTGTTACTAACGATAAAATCCATTATATAATATTTATAACGATTTTTAGTAAGATTTTGCAGAATTTCGATGCTGAAGAAATCGGTCTGTAGTTACTGGGTTCCTCCCTATCATCGAATTTGCAGTGTGGGGGTTTTGCGCGATAGCTTCCAGTGGACATATCGTACCGTCTACCAGACTTATTCACTGCAACGAAACTTTTGCCAAAATTGCCAGATTTATCCCGCCCCATTGTTAAGTAATCTTTAAAAAAAATTCACCATTAGCCTTACCTTTATGCATTCAGTTTCTCTTCATATACTCGATAAAATGTTCTTTGGTGATACGGAAAATGCGTTCGATTTCCGGTAGTATATATTTTGTGTTTTGGCATATGGTACTACTTTATGTAATGCCAACTATTTGGATATATTATTATATATTTGTGAGAATTTAAGCATTCTTGATGATTAAATCTTCTACACTAATGATGTCTATATTAGTTCAGAAGTCTACTGTGAACGATCAAAGTATACCTCAGTTTTCATTAATATTTACCATCCCGTATTTTGATCAAATCTCTGATCTGGAACAGTAACTAAAGTTTTCAATTTGTAATTAAAATTTCTCAAAAGTCTTAAATGAACGAAGAAAAGGTTGGGAAGGTCAAAGTGCAAGGAAAAATGAAACTAAACGGGAGAGCTTGAAAAGTGTTTCTCTTGATATGCCGTTATTTAATTCGAAATGACAGTGAGTAAACTTTTTTTACCGATTCGCATTACGTTAGAGCATTTTGAGGGGTTAAAATTAATTAGGGCTTTAAAAGCAGATTTTTTTAAAGTTTGACCTAAGAACATTAAACGTTTCATGATTCGGCGTAGTTCCAGGGGTCAATATGACCATGATATGAGGTGCATGATCCCCTTGTTCCCCTGGTTAATCTGGTCCTTTAACACTTACGCGGATGCTCATATGGGGTACTTTGGCAGGAAATTGAAACCCAGCCTCGTGAAACCTATGTAAAGGGTCGAGCCTTGAGCAGCCTTCTCTTGCTCCTTCTCTTTAGGGGGGAGAGTGATGGCTAAGACTTCACATCATCCGTTTCCCCGGTCGCCAGCCAATGCGTAAGAATTCCCTCCGTTCACATCGTAGCCCACCTTCTCTTCGGCAGCCACTTTCCAACCCATTATACCCACACTGCGCGCCCGTCTTCACACTCCATTGGAACACCTACCAGATGGGAGTAGGAGGGTGAGATGAGTGGGGAGTCGTCCCGGGCTCGGCGGTGATTGCATGACTCCCCGTGTTCTTCATCCCTCGAAGGGTTTATGATGGTGCTGAAAGAACCCAGACGCTGCATCGCTTCGTGTCGGCACGCGTCCCCCAAGATCAAGCGTGTACTTTCTACTGGATGATATTTATTGGAGTGTATAACCTATGGGGCCCCTGTTTGCTGTGGGTTATGCTCTATTGGAATCTCTTGGGGTCTTCTCGAGATGATCCATTCCTTCTCACACAGCACCTCAGATGAGATGTACACATTTATCTCTGGGTTATCTTCTCTTGGACGCTTAGGTTTATTACTATTTTTGCGTTCACCTATGTAAAATGATGTTCACTCTTTTCAGAATATTAGATGTAGACCTTGTGAAATGGCGGCTTACACCTAAGCCAACGTGATCCAGGGCCATTTCGGCTGGTTCCGCAATGTTGCTTGCTTTTACATAGAGAGCTAATGATGGACGTGATAAAGGATATCGTAATGCTTTCACGAGTTCTGATTTCTGGTTGGACAGTGTATGTATGAATTGCAGTTATAAGTCAGACAAACGGAGTGTTAAGCCGTATCCTCTTTTATTCTAACGATGGCCGCTGTTGATATCTTCTCGTCCTCCCATTTACCACAAAATCATAATATCAGGCATATGGCCTCAACTATCGACCTCCTCGCTGAATAACTATAACTCATCGTACTAATGTTAAATCTTCCCAATTATTAGTTTTGTACTACACTGTAGTATTATTGACGCATTTTACAAGAGAAAACTCCACTTTTTACAAAATGCCATATTTCATGTAATATGATATATTTTTTAGTTGCGCTTACGATTTCAAAAGTTTCTCCTCCAATTATTGGATAAGTACGATAAAGATTCAGGAAAATATGTTTTCATTAATGCTTTCACGCTCTTACTCACTTGCGGTGTGCAATTACAAAAATGATATGTTATTATATTAAAAGATATAAAAACGATGCCTCGTTTGAGAATATGACTTCGGAGGGAGTCTTTTAATTTTTTTTTCCTACCAGGAGTTTTAGGATATTTCACCATTCTTCCTACCAATTATTTTTGAATAAGGAAACTTTCGGCTAACCTGCGATTTCTATGGACTAATTTTCGAAGTCCATCTCTCATTCTTCCGTACTTGTGGCGCGTCTAACGTATAATCATATTTCGAATCCTTAGAGTTAGATTTTTTGCCGACCTTATTCGTCAATCCTCGTTTATATTAACACATTATGCACTTTTGAGATCTGGATAGGAAATAAGGATTCTTCTATCCGATGGAGCCATTTTTAAGAATCCAATTTCTAACAGACTAAGCAGGCGTCGATTTGACTCCCGAAGGTAAAAATTTTAGGCTTCCCGGAGAGAACCGACCCCAATTTTCTGCTTTTAAAGGGCCCCTCTGGCCCTTAACAGAATCCTGAAGTTGTTCTCTCCTCCTCCTTCGACCGTCTCTATCCCTTGGCAATCGCCATAACCCTTTGTAATCGACACCTTTGTCTCGTTCATCCCTTCGCGCCTTCTAAGCTATGTTTTCCGCGCGAGTGGCCATCAATCGACACGCCCCTATGCGTTGGCCCTTAATGGCCCGCTCAAAAGCTCCTAGGCCATGTCCGATAATGGTTTTGAACCATTGATCAACTCTTAACTCAACTGTGGAAACTCTCCAAAAATTCTTGTTGGTGCTTGTGATTTTATTTCTTCCTAACATGTGTTTTACTATTCAGTCCGGAATGCTAGTGAGTATCACGAGCTAGGAGAATAAATTCACGTTTTGAGGCTGTGTTCTTCATATTGCAAGGAAAATACATATAGCCTGCCAGGAGGCAGAAACTTATAGGCTGCTGTACGTATCAATCGAGAATAACCACGAGAAATAAGAATGCACTCATGGAGAGGGGTATGGAGGTGTTAAAAAAGTGGGATTAATATTTATGGCCTCTGTGGTTTACAAAGTGACACTTTTTTCATCCTTCTCTCTCGGAATGTATCACTCCTCTGGTAAAAATCAATTTACAAGATACTTCTGTGGCTATGTTGTTCAGCTATCAGATGCTGCTGATACCCTGTGTTTTCATGAAGATCTCGATGAGGCTTTTCCAGCTTGTCATAAGGTTTCTCAAAAGAGATGAAATACCAGAGCTAACTCTTGCCCAAACGAGGCAAAAATCTAAATCGCAGACTTTAGCCTTGCGAAATGTTAGGGTACCAGAGCATATCACCAGATGGATGGGAACCGGTTCAGACTGTTTTACTTTGTTGCAAAAATAGTTTCATTGTAAATTGTGAGGAAAATGAACTCGCACATTCTGGGTAGGTAACCTCTTCATAATTTTCAAAATTCCTTCTGGTATATATTTTGAATAATTATTATAACACTTTGATGATAAAGAAAGGTTTTAACCGGTAAAAAAATCTTTCATTTTGAAAATTTCCAACGCTTCCATACCGTTCGCCAAGCTAGGACTTGGGAATTAAAATAAATATTTGAATCTAATTGATTGTGGATATATTACTATCAAACGTTGTACAATTTTGTAGGCTGTTTCCATCCAAAATCTCTCTCAATCGGTAGAATACTTATAATAATTATATCACTTAAGTATTATTTCCTTTTTGTTTACGTACACTATACTCTCCGGGCTGGGGTGTACGAATAGAACTAAAACAGGTTATATTTCCGTATTCACAAAGATTAAGGAAACCAATCTTCTAGCACGAGTTGAGAATGTCTCCAATTAGTTGTTTCAAGGGAATGTTCTCTGTTGATTTTATCTTTTGATAAGTAAAACAAGAGGGGCTTTCTTAGCAAGGCTTTACACGCCAGGAACACCACGACTTTGCTAACTTTTTTGTCCGAGATCGTTTATTTGTCTTAACAATCAAACTGGAAGGAGAATCTTAAAAATTAAAGATTTGTGTATTCTTTTAGGAGCGTTAGTTGATAATTTCAATTTTCAATTGATTGACTCATCAACCGAAGAGAGAGTGTAGTTTTAGTTTGATTTCTAAACGTTTATCGGATTTTCTTTTGCAGTATATTAGTCCGACAGATATTTGGAAAGTTTGTAGTCGTTTTTACATTATACTCGTTTTTCATACTTATCTACGTTTGGTGCATCCAGTTCATATTTATGATCAAGCTTCTTATTTCTCTTATTATTTTGTCCTTAATGTTTACCCCGGAACATTTCAGATTTTTTTAAGTTTCATTTCCGACTGGCTTGGACCATGATTATTGCTGCTGTACGGGATAGGGAGGTATTTTAAAGGAAGAGTAAATTATGGTTTACACCTTCTTCCCTTAATTGTTTGATATATTATGAAATATCAGGTAATATTTCTACATCCAAGATTACACTTTTAAAACAAGTTTTTGCATTGGTATAGATATTTATTCCTTGTTTGAGCTGCCAGGGAAAGAAATGACAATGTTCAATGCTTTACAACGCTCTTTGCTCATGCATTCACTTTACATTAGATCAAGAATAGAAGCGCATTCGTGATTTCAAAAACTGAATATGAAGCTTACCTAATTAGTATCAAACATCATGCACAAAACAATACACTTTCGCCAATATTATTCTCGCCAAAAATGACTTTCATTCAAAAAATACCTACCATCTGATTTTAACTCGAGGGTGTGGCTTCTAAAAATCAATCAACATATTCTCCGAAGAGAATTAATAACGCAGAATAAACCTCCAAGGATTTTTGTTAGCTTCATATGCATGGCTGTCAAAATTCTAGGAAAACTATATGATCAATATATCCGTTGGTGAAAACACGCATAGTGATCTGCAATGATTCAGAATCCTCCAGAGAAAATGCAAATAGTTAACACATAAAATCGGGAGATCTACCAAATTTGATAAAACTGCTACGAGGAGAATTCTCGTATAATATTGAAACTATGGATCCCCTACGACCAGGGAGAGAACAAGCCGGACTAAGGCTATAGAACTAGTTTTCAAGTGCTAAAATTTACTCCTGACGCCCAGTGATTTATAATAAGGCCATGCTACATTGGCAGATCAAAACGCACAGATAAAACACGGGATATGGACTCTACAATTTAGGTAGCACCTAGCGGATTTAAATATTCGTTCACCGCCCACGTGATTCTCTATCGTTATTAAACCCGAATGAAACAGCCTCCTATTAGCAATTGGAAAACTTGGTCAACTGCGAAACAATCTTCACTGGTGGGGGGAATTGATATCAGAGAAGTTGGATAAGAATTCTAACAAAAGCCTCGCTAAGCCTTTAATATGGACCGTGGTTATGTGCGCTTCGGAAACATGGTCATTGAAGAAAGATGATAGGCATAAACTGGAGGCTTTTTGAAATGTGGAAGTGGAGAAGGATGATAAAAGTGAAATGGACTACGTTCATCAGGCTTGACCGGTTGGGCCTGGTCTTTTCCATTCTTTATCATTCAATTTCACACGGTCGAACCTAATATGGAATCATACCCTTTTTATTTAACTGATTCGGCAATAACCACCTAGTTCCCTATCAGCCAACCTCGTTTAATGTGGAAACAGATTTAAAAAGTCATGCAAGTGCAATTTCCTATTTAGTGCCTAAGGCTAAATTATGTATTTAAGTAGGAAACACAAAGCAAATTTTCATAGTTGTGGTGTTAAGTTTAGTAGATAAAAAAGGTCGTAACCCCCAAAAACAAATTTCATAAACAGAGGAAATTTATTGTTCCCAATTCATCATTACTCTTTATCACACGCTAAAATCTCTCGGGCCTTCCCTCTGACTTTGTTCCGAAGGTCCTTTTTGGTGAAGGAATCAATTCAGAGAAACTCCCTCCTTGAGAAACATCGAAATTTTTGAAGCGAATTAAGCTGAACGCTTTATAGGTTTCATCGCTAAAGACCGAGTATTCCTTGTCCACTTCCGTCAATTATCCTCATCGCCAGATAGCTACCGGCCTTCCTATTAACTCATACCATCGCGCCTTTTTCCCGTTTTTGTTTGGACCTCCTTTTTTAATCTCAATTGAAAGTCAATCTTAAAGAGATTTTTATTTTGCTATGTTCCTAACCCAGACCAACTGAACTGGTAAGGCTCTGTCCTCAGTCACCTCGGCCAAAAGGGACCTCTGCCATCAACTTGCCAGTCCAATTAAAATGTATTTTAAAAAAATCGCTAACAACATAAGGAATAAAGTGAATATTTTATAGAATGTCTGTGTTTTAAGCTCTGGAAGAGACTTTACATGATTAAAAGACTCCAATTAAACAAGCTACAAAGGTTGGTAATTGGCTTTAAACTTATTGAAAGTATAAATATAAATATTATTTGAAAGATAAATATAAATATTATTTAATTTGTTATTAATTTATTATAATATTATTTATTTTAAAGATAAATATAAATATTATTTGAATATAAATATTTATTGAAAGTACTCGTTGGTGAACCCCATGGCCAAAAGTCCAAACCGTAAAAAAAGTCATGATATATTAGCATAATGGCATATTTGACTAATCCTTACAGTTTACACGTTATATGCATAAAGTAAAATTCAAAGTATATTTGTGAAGAACTCGACATTTGTCTTGACTTCGGCCAGGATGAGAAACGGAAAATGATGTCTTAATCGATTTTCTGGCCTTTTCGAGGGCGACAATAATATTTTTCATTTATTCATTCCCAATTTTATAGGTATCTAAAATATTCCTTTTTTTCAATGTTTAATAAATGGGTGTACATTTTTATACATGCGAATATAGCGTTGATGGATTTTGCGAAACAATTTCAAAGTCTCAATTAAGACCTCAATATGAACTCAAATTTTATCATATATGCGATGAATGAACATAAGTGATTTGGTTAAGGGAGGGCTGATTTACGAGCTTGTAGCTTATTCCAATCCGCTTTCGCTCCTGTCCAAGGTTTTAAGCTTTTTTCAACATCTAGTCAAATATCTTATGCTCGGGACGCTATTAGTTAACGGATATCCTAACAAAATGAGTAAATTAGTTATAATGTGCACGTCGTGACACAGTTTTGTACTTAGGTATGAGTTTGGTGGCCAAGAATTCATTAACATCAGTAGTATACCTTTTTGATCCTTTTCATACTATAGGGATAGTTGATTTTACTTATGATATTTGTTGAGTAAAAATGGCATATATCTATAAATATAAATACTACTGCAATCTGATAAAATTAAATCTTAAAGATAAGGTAAAAAAGAAAAATGACATATCAAAAGATCGATAGCGGAAGACGGTTATAATGCATAGCTAGAGAAAAGTTGTAGAAATATGAAAAATTGACAATGAAGGATGACGGTATTTCTAATTTTTGTTTTCATTGTCACACTGTTCCTACTAGTTGAGTTGATTATTATTATTACGATTGATATAGAAATGTCTAATTTCTTAGGTATGGTCATATTTCTTTCAATCATATGATGTATTGCCATTATTTCTCTGTGGTTTTACACTAGGTGTAATCAATGGTAATCGGATGATTTCAACCCCAGTGATTCCAGCTTGTACACAATACGTTCTGGACGGAGATGATTCCCTCATCCTTCCTACCTTCCCCTTTCCACATCATCCCCTTGCTCGTCACCACGCCCACTTCCCACCCTAGTTTTCAATAGTTGGCGATCAAATTCCTCACGTTCGAAATATACCCACTCCCTCTTGGTTTAAGTGGCGCCACGGCATCAATTCCCTCCCTCGAGTGGGCACATATGGATGTAACTAATACACACTCTCGAGAACGTTATCCCTTCCCCACGTAAAATACGTTCCATTCATTCGAAATTGGTGAAGACAATCCCCCCTACAACTCCGAATCACCCCTAAACAAACCCCGGGGCTAAAAATGTACATGATCTGCTGGAGTTATACAAAAAAGTCGTCGGAATGAACTATAACTTCTCGCCTGCCAAGAATGTGATCTCAGTAATTTTCCCCCTTTAGAAAGATGCGTCCATAACTCTGGTAAAGGGAGGCTGGAAACGAGATCGAGACCAAAAAATATCTTTTCCGATTCCCGTGGTAAGATGACACGCAAAGGATAGGTTGGTCCTCTCTCCGACGTATTTATTAAGGACTTACGCTCCTGCCTTTATCTCCAGCGTCCCATCTCGGTCCAATTTTCAGCGCGCACCCGTACCGCTTCCGCTGGGGATCGTGAGTACGTCCACGTCTCAAAGCCCTTGAGCGCACGAAAAGAAGGTGCTGTGGACGTAAGAGACGCAAAAAATGAGCCGCCCGACTAAATTGCCCTGATTCGTTATCTGAGTGAGCAGTGTAAACCACAGCCATTCCGTCGCGTTCCATATGTAATTTGGCGATTTCGTTCGATCAGAGGAACGCGTTCGCGGATTTCGCAAGGTCCCCTACCATTTGCCTTAAACAACCGAGGAGAGTGGTGTGCTGTCTCCTCTCTCAGATCATCGGAGAGATTCGGTTTCCGTTCTGCGTTAGGATACAACGGCTTTCCTTTTCTTCCACGTATCCGCACGCCTTCAAGAGCGTGCGTGCGCGTCGGTTGTTCTGCCGCAGTAAATTGAGCATCGGAACACGAGGACGAAGATTTTATTTTAAATGGTAGTCACCGTTGTGGATCGCCTTTCCTTTGCAGTATCTGGCAGTCCCGTGAGTCTGGTTCCATGCCTAATTCTCAAAGAGTGTAATGTGGTCCACGATTTCAATCAAGCTGCCGAAATTCGTAGTTTTATTGAATGTGGGTATGCCACAAGATACATGACGAAAGGTATGATTGACGAAAATTACACTTGATTGCAGATGGTTAGACTGTGAAATCATGGGCATAAAAAAACGGGTATTAACCCAAGCAATATGTTGTCTCGTTTTGAAAAATCGGAGGCAGTGATCTTTACACCAGTGCTTTAAACATCCTCTCATCGAGAGTACTTATTATATTCATTGGTACCACTCAGTTCTCGGAGTGATTATTGACCTTTACTCCTCGAGGGATATTAAATATCTGATTCTTTACCATGGATTCGTTACAGATGATATGGTACACCTGCAAGAAACAATAATGACACTTTTTTTTAGTATCTTATATTCAAAAGTGTGGGAAAATGCCGATTTGGAGTGAGTTTGGTTTTGTTTCGAGTGAGTAATGGCAGTATAAGGGGAAATATTGACGTATGAATGGTGAAGTGCCTATCTCAATATCACTTTACAAATCATAATCTACCTTTTATGTTACAATTTTTTCATTGGAAATATGCCCGTTTATGTTAACATTTAATAATTTAAAACACTTAATATGAGTTCATGATTTTTCATTAAGGAAAGTTAGATGCTTTTGCTCACTTTGTCATATCTTGATCTTTTTCAGCTGTTGAATATTGATGAAATCTCCAAAATTAAAAATTGTTGGCATGAGATGTAAGCAAATGACAATCGAAGCCTGCATTACGGAAAACCTTTAGCAAAAATTATATATATTTTCGTATTTGAGAGTTATATATTGGTTTCTTAAATTTTAGAGTCAGTGATTTATGATTATTTTTTTTTATTTGTTCAAATGTTCATTTTTAAAAGTCAAAATATACCATAATTAATCACGGTGGGTTATGAATATCAGGTTATTATGTCTCGATGATAGTTGTTGGCGCATACACCATTAATGATCGAAGTAAAAAGCTGGAAAATCATAGTATGTAGAAATTTTATGAGCCACAACCTCCGGTTATTCCTTAAAATATTTTAGTCACTTCCTATCTATGGTACACTTTCCATTTCATTTACTTGGAGTCAGTTCCACTGTTTCCCTTGTGACCCCCTCATACCCTTGGAGGAAATACATCGAATTTAAACAGACTTCTTGAAATCCTCGATACTTTGAAATATATATGATGCTACGCCACGATATGCAGTATGAAGATACGCCACGTAAGAATGACAAAATGCGCCATTTAATGATTATTGTAGCATCAATTTTTTTAATTCAATGATTGTAACGGTGCGTTCACAATGAAAATAATCGGCTTCTTTCACCTCTCACGATATTGTGCCAAGAAGCCTTGAGAACAAACGTTGAATGTTTATTTCTTCGCAAATTTCAAGATTTCCTCGTAGGTAAAGTCACTTTCCAATACATTTTAACTCCTGCATGCAGTTAATTCAAGGTGCAGACGTATTTGGCCTTCTTCCCAATAAAATTTGACCCGAGTGAGTGGGAGATCACAGAGACCGATGAAATATCGTGATTTAATAAAACTAATGAAATCTCCGATGATACTTGCAGAAAATCACCGTGCACGTACAACATTACCCGCCACACCGCTCTATAGAACCTATGCTACGCGATCATATTTAAATTCTGGTAAAAAATGAAACTATTTTGGTGATCTATTTTTCCGTTCAATCTTCTTTTTTATAAAATAGAGGTACGCCAATTCCTGGTGGTAATAGATTGACTTGTTCTCATAAGTTTCCATTCAGGTTAAATTTTACGTATTTTACCACTTGCGATAACGATATTGATTTCCGAGGATATATACATCCTCCCACAAATACCGTACCATCTGCATTATATAACTCCGCGGCCGCACAATACCACGAACTTAATTCTGAACCCGAGGGCAGAATGAAATGGCGAAATGTCAAACTTCGTGCAATGCAACCGTGAGGTCGATGATATTTTAGCCGAAAAATGAGATTGTTAGGCATCTTCAGGCTCTAGTTTGAGATACAGCCGGCGCCACCCCGACAGCGGCTGGTCGCCAGCCTATCAACCAGAGCGCGTGGGCGAAGTTGGTCCCTCTCCGGATGGGCTCCACGCCCCCTTCACCCAGCAGTCGACGCCGTAGGAATATTTTGGTGGCCTCCATCGCGTTGACAACGTCACCCCAAGCAAGAATCAAGGATATGGCCGTATCCTGCAGCCCGTTAGCACAATCCAATATCCCGAGACGCTCGTGGACCCGTGGAAGCATCCACACCCAAGCCTCAACCACTCGATTCGTCGCAATTATCAACAAGAGGGCGACACATGTGTATAGCCTGCAGAAATCAAAGAGATTCTATAGTTACAGAATATGTAGTTTATGTTTTACATTTAGCATTATAATTATCACTGTCGTGAAAAATATCGAAGGTTACCTCGAGACATTTCATACTTGAACATTAGGTATTAGGAGGTAACTCCAAGTGCCAAGCAACACTTACATTGGTTTTTAGTGAATTTAAGCGCTAATAATCCCAGTAAAAAATGATAATCTGTAATCATTAAACAATATTTCAAAAGCCAAATAATTAGAATAATTCACGGTTAGTTACTGTACTACTCTCACTACTAACTGCACACTCACAATGGAGTTAGATGGTGAGATAAATCCCTTTTTGTGCAAATATGTGTGCGTGCACCAAGGCTCAAATGCAATTTCGGAGTCCTAGGTCGCGTCTTCCGTTTCTTTTTTAAAATAGCCACCTTAATGCTTTGAGTCGTATTGGAAACTCGGCTTACCCATAAGTTTCAATTTTTGTTATAATATTGTACGTGTAACTTAAAGAAAGAAAGTGGAAGTGTAGTTTATGATATCGAGTGGGCACGTGCATAGATATTTAGGGTACCTTTTCGGATACGCTAATAATATTATCATGACAACGTTTTACAAAACTTGCTCCTCTATACCGTACGCGATTCAATTCAGCAATCAACCCAACTTCATGAGGATCCCATATACAAGCAGCATATTCTAAATGAGGACGAACCAGCGAAAGGAAATATTTCTCTTTAACCTTCTCATGTCATTTCCCCGACACTCTGATAAAGCCTAATTATTTTTAGGTCACCCATTTATACCCCACATATGTTTCACCCAGGAGATGTCGTGAGTGAGGGTAATGGCTAAGTATTCAATCAAGTCTACACATTCCATTTCGGTGTTACCGATGCAGTTGGCATTTGAGATGAAATTGTTCTTTTTCCAAAAATTCATCACTATGCAATTTTTTAAGTTTAATTCTGATTTCCAGGTGTTGCACGAGCGTTTTGTAGCATTTAGGTCATCTGATAAAGCTACTGTATCCTCAGGATTACGGATATCTCTGTAAACCACGGCATCGTCGGCAAATAAAGGTATTTTACTAGTGGTTACGGAGTCAATGTCGTTAACATACATTATAGTGCTTTAATTCTGAAGGCTCCGATAGTGCGAAGTTTCTCTAAAACTGTTAGAGCCTTTAACGAGTAACAGTTAACATATGTGGAATCATTGCTTGTATTGGAGTATAGAATTTTGCCATAGTAAATTAATTCGATGGAATCGCCATTATTAGAGCGTCAATGATGGCATTAGGATATGCAAAATATTTGTTAACCAACCTAGAAGAGAGTGGAAGGAATAAAATTAATTACTTATTCAAAATATTTTACCTTGTTTTTATTTTCTTTGTCCTTTCGGACTCTGTAGTAGTTGCGTCCACTTTGGACCAAGTCGTGAACAAGGTGGTGGCGGTGATCAAGCAGAGCAACAAGTTGCAGGACAATAAAACGGCTTCCGACCCCAGTAGACACCCCTGCGCGATGCTGTTGGCTGTAAGCAAAAATGTTTACAATGACAATTACTTCGCAGATAGTATTCAGCTAAACTACGAACTACAACCTCCGTCATGCCATTTAAGACATTCGAGGTAGTCACGTGACCGGTTAAATTGTCATATTTTATAGTAGTTAGTGAACATAGCATAGTAAATCCTGCAACACACAATTTGCGCTTTTTGTTTGTGAGAGCAATACCTCGGTGGACGCGGCTTTTCAAGATTGAAAAAATGATTTCTACAAAATACCTCATAGCAAACTACTCACAAAGCTAGAAGCCCATGGCATAAATAACAATATCTTGGGCTAGATGAAAGACTTTTTGGATGGTCGTGTACAAAAGGTAGTTATAAATGGCATTAGCTGTTATGCAATAGAAGTCTTTCAGGGAAGTGTTATCGGACCTCTTTATTCCTTATTTACGTTAAACACATTAACTCCGTGGTTAATAGTATGATAGTATTTGGTGTATTCACCCCCTGCATTACACTCTGGTGGTGGCTTGCAGGGTACTAGAAAATACGAAACAAAAAATATGAAGATACTTCTACTTGCCTACGATACTGTGATTTACCGAACACGTGCAGTCCTGAGGATGAAGTAGCTTCACCAAATGACTTAATGGCTATACAACGCTGGTGCGCAACTTGGCAGTTAGAAATAAACTTGAAAAAGTGCCCATATATTTACATATATGGAATCATTGCTTTTATTAAAGTATACAACTTTGTCATAGTGAATTGGTTCAATGAATTCACCGTTATTAGAGCACCAATGACGGCATTCGGCTATGTAAAATAAGCTTAAAAAAGTGTGTAGTGATGCACGTTTGGAATAAAAGCAGTTTCCTCCAGAACGTTTAGAGCTTAGAACTTTATTGGTAATCGTTACAATAAAATTTTAATTTTCGTTCATGACAAAGTTAGCAAAAACCATATAAAAATTTAACTTGAGGATACTGTAAAGGAAAACTTTAGTTCAGGTTACTATTTAATGAGGCATGAGTTTTGAGCAACTATAAGTGATACAATATGCTAAGGAAGCCAAATTAAAAACAATTATCTCTATCGTCAGCGTGTACTTGATTGCATGTATTATAATTAATACAAAATCATCCTTTAAGATTCCCTTAGTTGAAACTCATGACTACATTTTCAGTATTAAACACGGAGAGTATTATTTAAAATACGAATAAGCTAATTTTTTTCTCTCGGGGTACTATGTACAAAAAAATCAGACTCACTCACTTCTTACTCTCCATATCATTTTAGGGCCTTGGCATCTTCCTATCAAAACGCACCTTCTCCTCAGGTGACCCGCGCTTTGGTTTGGACTGTATACAGCTAATGTGAGCCTTGACAAACAACACTAAATATTGGCGCATTGCCTATTATGTGAATATTGCTGGTTCGGTGGTTGCAAAATTTTGCTTTGACCTTTTTGACTACTTTCGAAAAATTCCACAGTTGTATCTTAACTTGTTATAAAGGAGTTATTAATGCTTCCAGGAGATTTTATCGACGATAAATCGGGTCAGAAGCAAGCGTAAAATTTTATACTTGTACATGGAAAATTTTTGATAAGGATGAGAATTTTTTGTTCATGATCTCTTTCTTACTTTTGATCATTGAACATTTTTAGAATTTTCACAAAGGTTTATTTTGAGTAGGGTCCTTTGGAACAGAAAAGGTTGTTCTAGAGACGCCTGCATTTTAGGAGCTCAGCGGAAAGGTATTTTTTTATAATTTCAACATCTGTTTTTAAGGTATACAGTATTTTCATTCGCATGAGGGTTGGTTCTTACTAGAAACTACGACAGAACATTTTCCTTCCAAAGAAATTCAAATGAAGTTTACGATTTTTTTGTGTTATTTCATATCATGTACAGCGACTCAAAAATGAACATAGCTGAAAGAGGAATTTCACCCATTTAATGATATTTACACTCCTTTCACTTCTACCGATAGGTTTGTCTTCTCTTTTGTAGTTTACTAAGCATGCTTCTACTTTTTGAAGCGGGTAATATTCTACTTATGCATAAAACCCCGCAAGCCCCCAGAAGGGCTTGTGGCTGTAGGTGTTAGGTTAACACCCGTAAAACAGTATAGAACCACATGCAAAACCAAAAAAAGGATGTCAGTCTACAACCACAGAGGGTATATATTCAATGTATACATTTTTATCATGAATTCTGAAACCAATTCTGAAATCCACTCTGAAGGTGATCTTATGGAGTAATTATTGAAGATTTGTGCGGTACGAACTTAATTTTTGCCTCTTTGGTGTTTCTCGGCTTTGAAAAGTGTCGGTACACATATAGTCGGTACACTGGTTCTGGGCGCTGTACTTCGCGAGGTGGTTGCGGAAAACAGTTAATGCGTGAATTAATTTCTTGTGATAACCAAAGGATAATAAAAGCATCCAGTTATGGACGTTTGTAGATGACATTGGCTGTTTTTAATGAATTTGGTCATTTTCTTTTGTAATAAATGCATGGTACATACCTCTTCTTTGAGGAACGTGAGTACGGAATGAGAGCAATGGAGACTCCTATCTCATAAATTGCTGATCATGAGGCCAGATTTACTGCTGTAGAGTATGTTTATCTGATTTCACGATTTGATATGTATGCCTGATTTTGCTTCGCGAAAATATTGACAAGGTAATGGCAAGGCGATGCATCGAAATATTCTCTGCGGATGATTACTAAGTTGACTTCTCCATGGATAATAAGAGGGAAGATAGGAATCACATTTTTGATTTTTGCAAACGCTTAAAGAAAGTTAGTTTCATGTTACTGCCGTTGTATAGATGTTTAAAGATGAACGCAAACTGGCAATTGGAGTTACGGAAATCATTTTAACTAGTGGAAAAGAAAAAAATCTAAATTTTATTAATTTATTTCGTATTTATTGCTTTCATCGATTTTATTTACCTGACATACTCCCACCGAAGATGTCCTCTATTCCAAGCATTATACTTTCCCCAAGAAATATACCTCATTAGTTCTTGTAGATTTCATAACAGTTTTATTTTGAAGATACGAAATCAGATAAAGAAAGATATTATGTAATGAAATTATTATCATGTGCATATAGTTGAAATCTGAAACTTGGTCGTAAGGTAGAGATGACAGGAGTAGATTGGAAGCTTTTACATATCATTGTAGATAGGATTCGAAAAAGTAATGTGGACGAGAAGGAAAACGAGCGAAGTACAAGGCATGGTAGGAAAGGATAATATGTTTACGACTTATTGTCTTTTCACTATTTGTATCCCAATGCATGTGATTGCGTGTAGGCTTGTATGGTATATACGTTTTCGTTTCTGTGAAAACGCTGTGGCAGGTTGAATAAAAATAATGCATTATCGGTGATAATGTATGGTGATTTGTGATAAAAAATAAAAAGCTTCAGCTGACAATGATACCCCATTCAGTGAATGAGAGACTTATCCTCTGTGAATATTTAGACCGCAATATTTGCAATAGGAAAATCAGAATTGCTACGGACCTTTAAACCAGATATAAGAGAGAGAATTCTTGGGATTGAGTTGGTTGTGAGGTATATCCGGCAAGTGCGACGTCAAGCCAGAAGTAATGGTTATGATAAATGGCCACCCCAGGGCGTAGATTGTCCTCACAATGGCATTCCTCCTCTTCAATCCACTGGTTTTGGCCAAGCCGGTAGCAGCAATATCCCCCCAGGGTGACCTGGGATCCCTGTAATTTATAATAAGGGCAAGGTATTACCCAGTCAATCGCTGATGTCCTTACATTATTTTAAAAACTATAATTTCTTGACTAATATAGAAATAACATAAAATTCTCTCTCTCCATTTTTCATTTCTCTTGATCAGTGATCAGTTATTTGATTCATCAGTGAATTATTTTTGTACAATAAAATTACGAAGTAAAACGTGTTGAAGAGAAATATCACTTGAAAAACTTATGATCATTAACTTTTTATAATTAGAGAGATTTATCAATGTAAAGCATGTATATTGATTTTTTAATATTTGGTGACAGAAATTTCTTTTTTATTTTTTTTGTAATAAATTTACAAAAAATGTGTAAGATGTATGATGCATAACTAATTTATTTTAGAAGATGCTAGGAAATCCACGAGGGTATGTAATACTTTTTAACGGTCCTCAACTTGCCTCTATACAATAGACTATCTGTAACAAATACTATCTTATGCTAAACTGTATGAGATATGTCTGAAGGGCACCTCCTGGTTATGAAGTTTCCTATGTAATTATACTTTAAAATCTCACCTTGGTCCAATTTATGTATTAATTAAACTATTTAAACTTAAAGTATTTTCTTCTCTTGCCTTAATGTAATATTAAACACGCCTTTTGTTTTTGCGCGTGACACACGTGCGAAGTATTACCCGTAAATATCGTTTAGAAACGAGAATAGATTTTGTATAAAGAATTATAAACTTCAACTCATGGTACTCGTCACGAATAAAGATTTTTGATTTTAAGCTTTTTTCAAACCAAGATTTCAGGACACTTACCTGAAGTTTAAGTAATAGCAACAAATTTCTACTAGAGTTGATAACATATCCAAGCATATATTCCCAACCTGGGTATATACATCTACTATATGCTGTCCCTCGAATTACTCTGTATTAATGAGTTGCATATACACTGGGGTAATATTTGGTGCCGTAATTGGGTTCTAATTGTTTTTAAAAGAATTACTATCAGGTGAAGTAAGAAAAAATTTCCGACAGGCCGCAAAAAAACACCATTTGTAGAAATCTATATTGCAACTATTTCTCAAAATTGACATGCATTATTCTAAAAACTTTAATAATATCCCAACACATCGCAATAAGACATTTAATTGGCAGTTTAAGGTGCAAGGAAATCGTTCATAAATGGACTAAAATCTTTTGTAATTGTAACTTATGAGCTGTTGGAGTGAAGATAATTGACCCCATATTATAGATCATAGTTTATTGAGAAAATCGTTATAACCTGTATCCCTAATTAGACATTTTACAATCTGCAATTATACAAATCAAGTGACTATAATATGTAGCGCTACCAAATGCCAGAATTTTCATGTATTTTTTATGTTAAGAAAAATATATGTTATGATATTAGGGGCTGGTCTGAATCAGTTTTGCGTACCGTTACCTATAAGTATTTTTCCTCAATATAATTGAGTTACAAAATATTTGGCAAGTATTTATACTCACAACTTGCAATTAGTATAATAAAAGACTGATTGTACTTACCGCGTCAATAAGAAAGCATCCAAACACATGATGTTGAACCAAAAAGCGGAGGTGAGGAGGAAGAACTGTACGGTTAGCGCTAGAAAAGGAGATAAAGGAAAACATTACATTATCTTCCCCAGTAAGACTTCATTCAATTAAAGTGATGTATTTTTTAAACTGTAGTCAGTATTTATGCCACATCAGACAGTTTTATAACTTTTTTTGTGAGCACTTACATCAGAGTGCGAACGATTACCTATGCCAATGTTGTTTTTGCGTTTGAGGACTGTTTATCGTTAAGTTTAGAAGAATACGCATTATTTTACTTCATTTTGGTTGTAAAATTTAAATACATAGGATTAAATAAATTAAATGAGACTACTCTTTTCCTATCTGTCTTTCAAAATCTGACTGCGGGTACAAAACTACAACTTGAGATACAATGAGGCAGGAAAAATGGATGCAAAGCATATTGATTGGCAATGGGATGTTGAAGACTGTGATAGAGAGGAAAATGTTGGGAAAACTAGGAAGGGGCCGAAATAGGATAGGAATGTTGAACGGAATGAAGGGAAGAAGGAAGTATACTACCTTGATCAAAAAGTTCCCGGAATAACCACCGTGTGCCGCTCCCATCGTTCCGATTTGAGTTCTGTTTTTTTTGTTAAATTGGTACATCTGTTGTTGATATTCCCTTTAAATCTTAGTGTCATAACTTGACATTTGCAAAAGTTACGTAGCCAAGAGTACATCTATCTCTGTGTGTGTTGGCGATTTTTTACAATTTCAGAAATGGATTTAAATTTGCAACAACGAACTTGTATTAAATTTTGCGTAAAAAACGGATTTAGTGGCGCACGGACGTTGGAGGTTGGAGACCTACCTGACCTGGTTGGGAAAACTGGGAGGAGACCAAGGGAGACCTGATCACCTGGATTCGGAACGTTGGAGACGGAGGATAGACCATCAGACCTGGATATACCTACAGAAATTTCGACGTACGCCTCCCTTGGAATATTCTACTGGATACTTCTAACCCTGGTTGCTGACATCATTAAATAATCGAGGGACAGCGAAGCAAGGCGCCGGTGGCGCCCAATATGGACATCGTGCCGCTGCCAGCGGACACTATAAGGACTCCTCTCGCCCAGCAGCTGGAAAATACTTCTTCAAACCCTGTTCATACTGCCGGCGCTCTAAATATGGACGTTTCCATGCATCAGAACGGGCCGTCTGCCCCTGCCGCGAAATTCAACGACGACTGGCGACACGTCAAGGATCCCAGAGGAGCCGGGAAGCGTAGCGCACCATTCCTTTCCATTGAAGAAGCAACTAATAAGCGCCCGGTAAGTACGAGTAATAAATTCTCACCGCTCGTCACGGATCCGGACACGGACAACTCTTCTGCTCCCGTGGCGATGGAGGCTGAAAATTCATCTGCACCATCTGGATCCCCGGCAAGCCGAAAAAAGGAACCACGCCCCCCGGCACTCATCATATACGATGTAGTAGACCACGCGGCCTTGCTGAAACTTGTCCGATCCAAGGCAACGGACAAGTCCTTTACTGCAATCCATACAACCGACTCGACGAGACTTCAACTAAAGACTGCGGCTGATTATGCGGCCATAAAGCAGCTGTTGGTGCAGTCAAATGCACAATTCTCGACCTGGGGCCCGAAATCCCTACGAGCCAATTTCTACGCGGTTCGTGGACTTCCGTGCACCTACCCAGTTGAGCTACTGAAAGAAGATATGGACGCCATGGGGATTCCGGTGGAACGAGTGCATCTGGTGCGGCAGGGAACCTTCTTCCTTGTCGTTGTCAAGGAAAACCCTGAATGGCAAACAAAAGAAATGCTTGCCATAAGATACATCGGCAATTCCCGTGTCAGGGTGGCAAAATATCAGCACAGGGAGCCACAAATGTGTTACCGGTGCACCCGATTCGGACACGCATCTTCCAACTGCACGGCAGCCCCGCGATGCTACAAGTGTGCTGGTGCACATGAAGGCATCCAATGTCCGGATACGGAAAGGAAGAAGACTTGTTGCTGTAACTGCGGAGGAAACCATCCTGCATTTTTCAGGACCTGCCCTGTCTACGCCAAACAGAAGGAGATGAAGATGGCTAGCCTCCGGAGGAAAGGCGCACCAACCCAGGGGGCGAAGAACACCGCCGCTGAAACAGAGCTGCCTTCTCCTCAACAGAAGACGCTTGGTACCTTCAACGCGTCGAAGCCGGGAGACCCAACCAACGCAACCCAACGTCTGACCATGTGCAAGCATCTTGACTTTCCTCCTTTCTCGACGCCGGCTCCGGTCGCCAGGGAGACAGCAGAAGAAATAAAAATTCCTCTTCTCCAGAAGAGGCGGGCTGCAGACTCGCAGATGCCGACTCCAACTTTGGCTACATCCCTCTCTTCCATCCTGGAAGCATTGACGTCCTCTGCTGCGCTATTGCAACAACAGCTGCAAGCTTTAACTGTCGCCCTTACCACTATTTTCCCAAACCAAAATGGACCATAGGCGAGAATTAAATAAATCTATCATCCTAGCCACATGGAATGTCGGCGGCGCATTGAAGCGAAAGACCCCTGAATTGCTTGCCTTTCTACGGAAGGCAAGAATCTCAATCGTCTGTCTGCAAGAGACTCATCTCCGTCCTGGAACTTCATACGGCGTTCCAGGCTATGCAGTTTACCGGGATGACCGGCAAACAAGAGGAGGGGGCACGGCGGTCCTCGTTTCGCTTGACCTGGCTGCGAGAAAAATTGACCTACCAGCTCGACTGCATCTAGAGGCGACAGCCATTGAAGTAGATACTTCGATCGGCTCTCTCACAGTGGGGTCACTCTATCTCCCCCCAAAACGACCTCTAGCCACACAGGATTTCGAAGTCATCTTCTCCGGGTCACGGCCGTCGCTTTTTCTCGGGGATCTAAATGCAAAGAATGCTGCATGGCATTCAATTACACCGAACCCTCGGGGTGAAGCGCTGCTCACATGGGCTCAGAACAACGGAGTACGCGTCGCGGGTCCACATGGGCCAACGCATCAGCATCACGGCAGGAGCGAAGACGTCTTAGATATTGCGCTGCACCGTAGGCTCACGAGTTCGCTTTCTCTCGTGGCGACACCGACGTTGGACAGCGACCACTACCCAGTCTGCGCCTATCTGGGATGCTGCCCAACGTTACTTCCCCCACGGCCGGTGCGATGCCTGGACAAAACAGACTGGACAGGGTACAGGCAGATCCTGTCCGACATTTTACCGGAACAGCCGCCATCACTGACGTCACAAGCTATGCTGGACGAATATGCTTCTGTCATAACAGCTGGCGTGGACCAAGCATTACAGAACACCGTGCCAATAAAACTGATCCGCCCTTCTGGACATCTGACGCTGCCTCATTCCATCCTTCGCCGCATCCGCGAAAGAAATCGGCTTCGACGACGATTTCAAAGAACCAAATGTCCCACGGATGGGGCACGGTTTAGAAGAAAACGAGCCGAAGTGAGGCAGCTCATCCAGGACCACAGGCAGACGACGTGGGAAAGGAAGGTTGCTTCCCTCCGAACCGAAGATGGGAGCATCTGGAGAATGGCAGCTTCTCTTCGCCACAGCATTCGGATCGACCCACCGATCGACTCACCTGGTGGCCCTCTTATCACGGAAGACGAAAAGGCTGAATTTGCAGGAACTACGCTGGAGGCCACTTTCACGTCGACTCCGGATCCACTGGTACCGGATGATCCTAGCGACTTTCCTGAAGAGGATGAAACAACGGAGGAGGGCACCATGACGGTAACGAAGGTTACCGAAAACGACCTGAGAGCAGCCCTTGGACGACTACGCTGCAAGAAAGCACCAGGAGAGGACAACATCCCGAACGAGGCCCTTCGACAGATGCCTGTCTCGCTCGCAACTCACCTGATTACGCTCTTTACGGCCTGCTTCTCCATGGGACATTTTCCGGCCATCTGGAAATCGGCAAAAGTCATCCTATTGCCGAAGCCGCCGAAGTCCGCTAGGAACGTAGAGAACTACCGCCCGATCGCCCTGCTAGCGACCCTGGGAAAGCTGCTTGAGAGGGTACTGCTGCCACATCTCCTGAAGCACATCGCGGCCTACTCAATCTTGCCGGCATCACAGTACGGTTTTCGAGAGGAACACTCCACCACACACCAGCTCGTCCGTCTCGTGGAACAGGTGACGGCCGGATTCAATCGGCGATGCTGCTCAACGGCGGCGTTCTTTGACATCAGGAAAGCCTTCGACCGGGTATGGCACGCTGGTCTCAGGCGAAAACTTGCAATACAGCGGTTTCCAAATTGGCAGCGCCGCCTGCTAACATCATACCTGACAGGAAGGACTTTCCGTGTCGCCTGGGGACGCGCGCTGTCACAGCCGAAACAGGTCCACGCAGGCGTGCCGCAAGGATCGGTGCTCGGACCGATACTTTTTAATCTATATACGGCGGACCTCCCGGTAGACCTTGGACGACATACCATGGTTGCCCTGTATGCGGATGACGCAGCAATAGTGACCACTTCGCGGAGAGCACACATGGCGGCAACATACCTACAGCGAGCAGTAGACAAACTGCTGGAGTGGTACGCCCTGTGGCGAATCAGCGTCAACAGCGCAAAGACACAGACGATTCTTTTTTCACCTGGAGGACTGCGAGAACCAGGAGAAATCCTCGTGGGCACCGAGGAGGCGCCATGGAAGGAAGAGGTGACCTATCTAGGTGTGATACTGGATAAAAGACTGACATTCAAAAGTCACGCCCTCGCTGCCACCAGGAAGGCAAGAGGAAGACGACTACAACTCTCGCCGCTGCTGCGTTCACCGTCCCTCTCTATCAAGACAAAGACGTATCTGTACGTGGCGGCAATTCGCCCAATCTTGATGTACGCTTCACCGGCATGGAGTGGCAGAATGACTCAGACGGCCTTCCACCACTTGGAGGTAACGGAAAGAGGGGCACTCAACAGTGTACTTGGGCTTGGCTGGAACTATGCCGCAGAAATTCTCCACGCCTTAACTGAAACTGCGCCCATTGGAGATGTCATCAAGACTCGCGCGACGGCCTTTTACGAGGAGCTTGAAGGCAAAAAAGAAGAGCACTTGCGGTCGATCGGCGGCTTAAAACCTGTCTCCTGGGAAAGGCACAAACGCCCAAGAGCAGCAACGGGACGGGACGACGACCAACCACCATTGAAAAGGAAAAGGAGTTGATTGGACCTTCCTTCATCGACGGGCTAAGAAGCCGCAAACACAGCAGCTGAATGATTAAATCATCGGGCAGCTGCAAGCCAAGCGTCAAGAGGGAACGTTTTGGCAAAAAAGAAGACGAGGACGGACGTTGGAAATGTTGGAAAAGTGTTTCGGCAACGATTCTCTAAAAAAAACGGTCGTTTACCAGTGGCACGAGCGGTTCAGAAGTGGTCGTGAGTCAATCGAAGATGATGAACGCAGTGGCAGACCATCGACATCGAAAGTCGGTGAAAAAATTGATAAAGTAAAAGAAATGTTGGTCAATAACCGCAAATTAACCATCAGAGAAATAGCGGAGGACTTGAACATTGCCTATGGATCCGCCCAAGACATTGTGGTTAATGATTTGGGTTTCCGTCGTGTAGCAGCAAAGCAAGACCTCAATTTCATGCAAAAAAGAGACCGTGTTGACGTCGCAAAAGACATGATTTGCGAGGCTGAATCCGATCCCACATTCATCAAAAGGATCATTACTGGAGACGAGACGTGGGTTTATGAGTACGACACGCAATCCAGACATCAGGCAAGTGAATGGCGTTCACCAAATGAGCCGAGACCAAAAAAACCACGTCGTTTTCAGTCAAAAAAGAAGGCAATGCTGACGGTTTTCATGGATTACAACGGTGTAGTGCATCATGAATTTTTGCCAGAAGGCCAGACAGTAAACAAAGAGTATTATTTGGGCGTTATGAGACGTTTGCGTGAAGCAATTCGCCGAAAGAGACCAGAAATGTGGGCAGAAAACTCGTGGATTTTGCACCATGATAACGCACCGTCGCACAGTGCTATCATTATTCGTAATTTTTTGACGAAAAATGCAACAAATACCATCCAACAGCCACCGAATTCACCTGATTTGGCTCCCTGTGACTTCTTTCTGTTCAATCGAGTTAAAAAACCATTACGGGGAACGCGTTTTAGCAGCCGAGAGGAAGTAATGGAAAAATCGCAGGAAGCACTGATGGACATACCGAAAACCGACCGTAACTTTTGCAAATGTCAAGTTATGACACTAAGATGTAAAGGGAATATCAACAACAGATGTACCAATTTAACAAAAAAAACAGAACTCAAATCGGAACGATGGGAGCGCCACACGGTGGTTATTCCGGGAACTTTTTGATCAAGGTGGAGTTGAAGTGGGGCTTATTGTAAAGTAGGACGCTGGGTTGTGTTTTGTTGGTAGAGACAAGAGAATTGTTTTAGCAGCAGCGCGTTGTTCAATGGTGTGTAAAAGAAGACGAGTCGTGGCTCATAATTTAGTCCATAAGTATATATCTACAGGTAGAGGGATGTCAGGTTAAGTCAAAGGAAATCTGAATGCGACCAAAATTTTCTGATAAGTTGCTTACTCATGAGTGGGATATTATCTGACGCTTGTTGCGTTGACTTGTATATAAAGAGAAAACTTTCGTAGCGCCAGTGCAATAAGTAAAACCTCAAAGTAATTATATCATAGCTTGATGTCGTGTCTTACTCGCACATGCTAACATTTAATTAATATAGAACATATGGCGGCATAGTCATTTCAGCATCTAATGCTGAAAAAAAAATTGGAAGAATGGAATGTTTGCCTGATCGGAAATAATTATTGGATGAAGATACTATGAATTTATTGGAATTTCGAGGTATCATCATTCGTCACTACTTTAGGACAGAACCGGACGGCGTGGAGGCAGTAAAGCTCGATTTTAAACATAGGATGCTTGACAATTATAGCACTGCTTGGCATTGAAACGACGCATTTAAAGTTTTTATTCGACATTTTTAGAGTTAATCACTTCAGATTAATTATGCATAAAAATCAACACATTTTATGATTCGAAGGATATAACCGTAAAGGATTTTTGTCGTATTAATGCATGATATTGAAAATCAGTTATGTCGGTATCTGCAGGTCAGGAAAACAAACTTGTGAATACATTCTTTAAAAATAAAATCTAAGTCGGAGGGTTGGTACAGTGAGCAGCGCCATTCCTCTGTTCCCTGTTCCGTTCCTCTGTTCAACAGCCTATCTCCCGTTCCTCCGTTATCGCTAGATCTGAAATAAAGCTCTATTGGATAGTCGGAATTTAATACTGACATGGATGAAAATGACAGGACCATTAAAAAAATGTTTCCCTGATAATCCTACATTGTATATAATAAAAGATATAATTTTGTTTTCAGCACTTGTTTTACCTCAGAACCTGTGAAACTAAAATTTTGATTAGTAAATTAACTTTAAATCGGAAATGTTTTTCTCTTCCATAACTATACAATCTCCCACAAGGAAATATCATACACGAGGAAGTAGGATACGATCCTCATTTTCTATAGAGTGCAAACCATTAAGTATAACCAGAAACATCGACCTCTAATTATTTTCTTAAAAGATCACCGCCTTGATTTGGAGGCGCCAAAATATAAGAAAACTTGGCGGAAACCTAAAAATTAATTGTTATTCTCATTATTCTAATGTCCTACAACAATGCGCTAAAAGATTTGGTAC
Organism: Hetaerina americana; assembly: GCF_022747635.1. Classification (NCBI taxonomy): domain Eukaryota; kingdom Metazoa; phylum Arthropoda; class Insecta; order Odonata; family Calopterygidae; genus Hetaerina; species Hetaerina americana. Next base: position 71,806,583 of record NW_027286985.1, read on the forward strand.
CTGCTATTAATGTTATCCTATGACTAATAATTTAATAAATCTAGTTTTTAAATTTTTTTTCGATTGCCTTAAACCAAAAACCCATTGGTGTTTTACAATAAAGGATTTTTTTAAGATTTACTTTTTCATTATTATTCGTCCTCCACCTTTAGCCATTTGTTTTCTTAAAAAAACTTCTTCTCCTAGTCAATTGTAATTTTACACGGAACTCAACCATCAAATGTTCGACAACCTCTGCTCAAATTATACCTCGTATATGTACGTACCCAAAGAGAAAGTGTCCATTTTCGTTTCCCGATTCGAAATGATAGTCACGAGGACGTACGAGATACGCCCGATCAACAAGCATATCAGCATGTAGGTCCCGTTCTTTTCAGTCGTCGTCAGCTTCCCCGATTGACGCGGAATGACGCAGGTCAGTGTGGAATACAGGAGGAACACCATCGGGAGAATCCTCCAGAACGGGAATCCGTACGCGGAGAGGTCGTGAACCACGCCCAACCGATCGAGGCACACGTAGGGTTTCCCTTCATCTCCACTCTCCGGATCCTGCTCGAAGCAATACCCATCCGGTCCAAGGTCCCCGACGCCCGAGTTGGGAAGAAACAGTGTCCCGTCAGGTCGCACATAGTAGGCGTTGTCAGAGTAATACTCCGGCCTCAGGCGGTAGTCTCTCCCTTTGCATGGCATCCCAAAGAGGAAGAAGTAACCGTCTCTCAGGGACACGGGCGGGTAGCCATGTGGGTCGTCGCTGGCGACTATTACCCTGAAGTCGCGCTCGGTCCGTTCGCATCCCTTCTCTCTCCCCAACCTGTACGAGTGGCCGAGGGGGCAGCATTTGCGAAGGCACGGTTTGAAGAGTCCGCAGGGGCAACCCACGTACGCATGACCGACAGAGTCGCTCACATACCACTTCCCAGGCGGGTAGGTCAAGTTCCTTGCGCCGTCGAGGAGGTTCCCGTTCAGCAGGGCCACGGGATGGGATATCCTGACGCTTAGGCTGGCCGGACAGGGCGCGACGTCAGTCAGATGGGTGCTTTGTTGCTGCAAGACGACTTCCGACTCAGTAGCGGTAATCAATAGAAGCACGATGGAAGCGAACGTCACAAAAGTCTCATAGTGGCAATGCATTGGATGGATTTGTCTCTTTGGCGCGACACTTAAGTGAAGGAAGGCTCGTTTCTGCCACTGTGCCGAAAAGAGGAATGAGCTATTGCGGCGTAACTACAAACGGCGGGCGGATGTGGCTAGAAGGAAGCAGGATACTTTCTGCCCGGGCTCTTTATTTACGCCACTTCCTGTGTCGTATCAGGTTATGCTACCCAGGAAGAAGAGTGTGACAGACGAATTAGCCTGAGACGCAGTTAAGAAATCCTTTTCTTACGTTGAAAGACGCCAAGATTGAAAATTCGATTGAAGCTTACAATTATTGAAACACGAAAGAAGTAATTACATTTCTGGAAGATGGTCTACATCTGTTAAATGGTGGGATTCTCAAACTTATTTTCATTTTACTTTTTTTCTTAGAATATTTAATTTAGTAGAATGAAAGTAAAACCTATTAATTGTTGAATCTCTCTCCGTGTACATAGCGACCATGGAAATCACCTCAAAAACTCTTTCAAGAGATGGGTAATTAGTGAAAACCTTGCGTGTTTCTAAGCGATGAAAATGAAAAGGTGAAGAGTGAGGACAAGAAATAGACTGAAAAGGAAGTTGAATTTGGAAATATGTCACCTAGTGGGCATAAATGTGTGCCTTGTCTATGTTTTTATCACTTCTATCTTATATGCATGCAGACGTAAGGTATTAAATCACCACATGGAATATTTTAGGAGAAAATTAATGCAAAATATGTTATTTTTATTTCGCGCTGTCAAATAATGAAAAATACCCGTACCATTCTGACCTGAAAAAACATAGGTAAAACAATTAAATTTGACCTGAAAATTCCTAGAATGTTTTCACCAAATTCGCCAGACCCCATGGTTAACATAAAATGAGGTGGGTTTGCCCTGTCTCCCTGATACGGCTGTCAGAACTTGAAGGAAAGTTTACCGTCCAAAAACCGCCTCCCTCTGGGCACATTACGTCTCTGCCACGATTCCTTGACGGGCGGGGAGAAGAAGTTATCCCTCTGGCCCATATTTTGTTTCTGCCCGTGCCTTCAAGAGGTTTGTTCACCGCCCCTGAAGCAGACCCGGGCCCTCCCCGACTGCTGCCACGCCTGCGTCACTCAACGTTGTCTCGTGCCGTTAAAATGGTCGTAAACACGCTGCGGTTCTGCTCCACTTGGGGATAGTGACCGCCGAATGACGTCCCTGGAAAAATATTCTTTACATTCTGGGTCTTCTCTGCGATAATCGAGAGTTTGGGTTCTCGGAAAGTATTTGCCCTCCTCTCGTCTGCCTGATCATCACCATCTGTGTGTTTAAGCCTCAGTATTAATTAACACGATGAGCGCCAATTTTCATGGAATGATGCATGAAGACATTTGAAATTTTTTTAACGAATGGTTCCTTAATTATCTATAATTATATTCATTAAGTAAGAACGTTACGTGAGGACGTAAGAGGGTTGGGTACGTCTCATCTGCCGTTATGAATTACCCTCTCTTTTTATCGAATTACATAGATTGTGTGCTTAGGTGGTTAGCACACTATGTAATTATTTTTATTGAAACGACTGGAGGGATTTCAATCGTCGCTTCCTAAAACGAGTTCCATCAAAAAACTACTCGTTGATTTTATGGGTTGCAAAAGAAACAGCGAATGAAAAAAATTCACCCCTTTTTCCAATATTATTCCCATCCAGAAAATCCCACATTCATTCTTAATTGGCTCTTCAATTGCTAATTTTGCTATATGAAAAGCTGCTAAATACTACATGTGGTTTTAATTTTGAATTCATTTTGTTGATTTCGTATCCTTTGCAATCTTTCCTTGCATTAGTAATTAATACCTTTCCTCGGTGTCCCTAAAATGCACTTAAAATCGTTTAGAATCAATATTCGATGAATATCAATGAAAAGCGGACGAAAAATAACCGAAAGCGGCTTTCCTCACAATCATGTATACCTATAGCAGCGCCCGATGATTGATTTTCCATGCATGCTATTACCTATTATTCCAACATCCAGGGGTCAAAAATGGGGCCAGCATAGTGTCCAATACAATCAGTTTCCATGGGATTTGATGGAATATCTTCATGATGAAGAAAATAATTTGATGGAATTTAATACATTTCTCTTTCTTAATCAGTAAATGATTTCGAAGGCTCGTTTAACGTCCTTCCAGTATGTTGATGCCTATTTGAAATCTATTATCGCTCCAATCGATTCTTCCAAACGGGATTCTTTCGTCCATTTATTGATCCGGAGGATTTATTCTAATACTGGAATGGAAATTTTCGTTTAAAAGAAATAATTAAGCAATGATCCTTCCCTCAACTTTACTTTATCCATAAGCCAGCAAAGAGCCCGAATATTTTCTTTACATTGGAGAAACCTAAAAGTACCCCGCCAGTTACCGCCAAATATTTTCATCATAAAATCGAAGGTACTGTGCACATGAGTAAACATTGTCTTTTTGCTGAAATAAAATCAATTCATAGCCATTGAAAATGCAAAGCATTTTCCTAACCTGAAAAATTTAATAGTATCATAGTTCATTATATTACTTATTTACTTGTAAAAAAAGGCATCCTTAAAATTGCTCGTGTATTTGAAGAACTTAAGATAGCCTTGAAATTGCAATAAGGCAATAATGCTATTATCAATTTACAAACTATTCCCAGCAAATACGTTTAACACAATGGACAGCAAAGAGTCTCCATACAAGAGCTATAAAAACAAATAATAGTTATATTATAGGATTTTTTCAAAACAATTTCAACACCTTCAAACCCATAAATATCTCGCCCCTCACCACACGCCCCTGCGGCTGCTCGCTGGGTATGTGTAGATAAAGAACCCGTCGTTTTTGACGAATTTGTGTTCTAGTTCTTCCATTATTCTTTATTTTATTCGCTGGGATTGATCAGGAAATATCCATGCTAATTTTACTTAAACTAAATTGGTTCTCAATCCATTCTATTCAGTGTGAAATTGCCAATAATTATAAGGCATTCTCATTCCTCTGTATTCATTATTAATACCAATTGTCATTTCCAAGTTAGGAGAAAAAACTTTTTTCATCCTCGCAAGATGATGTTTCCCTTGTCCCTGAAAACAATCGCTTGGTTTGCGAGTCCATTTTCGGAAACATACTAGGTATCAATTTGCTGGAAGCATCGACGGAAGAACAGAGATGATCACGAAAGCGAGTAAAAATGCACAAAGCCACACCTATGATAATGGGGCTCGACTCGCCCACTTCAGCTATTCCAAGAACCCAACGATGGCGTGATTGGATGGAAAACTTTGCAACGTGCTACGTTGCGTCACGAAATCGATGAAACGCCACTCACAAGCCACCTGCAATAACTTTCCCTCGCCCTTTTTCTCATAGGAAATGGAGGCTTCCTTTAGTTTAGAGAATTGAAAGGTATGAAATGAATGAGATGGGCCTCTCTCCACTTCCGTCCCTTCCTTCTGAATAAAAAAAATAAATAAGAAGGCGGCTTGAAAAAGGGTGCGTGCGAGTGAGGGTGTGAGAGATCCCCGCGCACGCCTACGTGATACCCTAACCCATATATATATATATATATATATATATATATATATATATATATATATATATATATATATATATATATACAAACACACTATGATATATGTGTGTCTGCTGACTGACTGACGTGCTTGAAGGGTCGTCTTTCTTTGTAGGTAAAAATAATCATAAAAAAAATACTTCAGGGGTTCTTTCGATTTTCTTCCACTCCCGACCTTGACCCAATCCCGCAGTTGTCTTCCTCCCGGCTGCCCTTCCTTTCCCCTGCTGGTGTCCGCAAGGTGCTGACGTTGAGGACGCCTCAAGACCCTTTGAGGAAGGGAAAGGGATCCGATGCGAGATGAAAACCTCTCACTTTTCCCACTTTCCCCGACGAGGGGACCCTTTTTCTTTCATTAAGGGGCGGAAGGGAAGACACCTGTAGGAGGAGGACCCATACGCAGACCCGTGCTCTGCCCCCGCCACTCTCTCCCTCTCTTCAGAGAGTGAAACCATCCCTCTCTCTGTCTTCTCCCCCTCTGCTCCACTCACCCACTCTTGTCCCCATGCGTGCCTCAGTGTTCTTCCTCCAATCGAAACAGCCAACCCCATTCCCGCCCACTCACTGCGGGGGTGGGAGGGTATACCCTTTCTTTCTCTGCGATACTTTCTCTTTCCGCTTCGTAAATCCCATCAGTCCCCTCTCCGCCTCCGGTGTGCGCCGGTGCAGGGGTTTCGCTTCCTCCGGGGAAAGGGAAGGATGCGTCGACCCGGAACGAAACTGGGTCATTCGACAGATTGCAGGTAGATGAAGAGTGTTTCCCTCCTCCCACAGGTGGGCGGGGGGTTGGGGTGTTGGAGCTCATGCCCCTCCCTCCATCTCAGTGGAGACGGCGGACGTCTCGAAGGAACGGAATGGGAGATTTCTTTGGGATGAGGGATTGAAGGGACCGCTCATCCCGGTGATCCGATAGTTCCTTCCTCTCATACCTTCTGTTTGACCCACATTTCGTCCCCTTCGCCTTGCTCCGCACCCAGCAGTCCCCCTCATTACAGTCTCCGCTCGCTCGGGTTGCTACGGTTATAAAGCAGCGGCACTGCCTGTTAGGTTCCCTGCACCATATTTATGTTCCTTGGGCCTAATTTCACAGTCGACGACATGATTCTACCCGCCACCCGCAACGTAAGAATCTACGCAACAATCAAACATTCTCATGTCTCGCGATGTACTTGTTATTTAGTTATTCGCCTGATTATAAACGTGACAGTAATGAGGCAAATTTTATCGCCCGGAATGAATCAGTGGAAAGCACTACATGTACTCGTAAGTTATTACCATGAGCCCATCAGGATCTGCGGTTTTTAAGGAAACATGAAATGGACACGCATTATTCATTATGTCCATTTCATAATATATCCTTTATCAAAAATGCTTAAAATCCCGAAAAGGGTTGCAGAATATCTTTTATTCATTGTGACCGTAGGAAGGTCTTTGTCTGAGTAACAGTTTTTCAGCAAATACGATTATAGGAATCGTTTAGTTCGTATGTTTTAATTCTTAAATGTTCATTTCAATTTAAATTGAGATACCAGTATTATATGCTATTATATTATCATTTTGTTATATGCTTAAGTGATTAGTTTGTATGCTCAAAGATTTTATCTGAGAATATTTGAAATTATTGTTTTTTCTTAACTAATAATTTTCTTTCATTCAAACCTCTTAATATATTTCCTATTATTCTTCACATGGGTTGCACGTTCATAACTGAGATGCGATAATTTCATGCGTAAAGTATGATAAAGAATTTTTCCATAAATGTAGAAATGAATTGATTCAGGAGTGATCTCACTTTCATGTTTGCCATTTAACACTCCGTCATAATTTTCTATTTAACTCAATGCGCTCATTTGGTCAAATATTTTAAAACAGAGAATGTAATAAAATTCATAATTATGTGATTTAGATATCTTTTTTGAAATGCGTCTTTTTAAAGAGAAAATAAATAAGCGATTCTGAAACCAACTGAATAATGATAGTCAAATTACTTTTAAACTTATTTATCGTGATAAATAGAGGTGAGTCATTAATTGAACGAGCGTTGCGACTCGCTCTTTGGTCAAACGGCGAAATATAGATCTTATTTTTAATGTTTCACCTTCCAAAAAAATTATATTGAAACCCTGAGCTTTAACGTTTTGAATATTCTATGATTCAGTTACGTTATTTAGTACCTTTTCGTACTTTGCGAATGACTATAACTCTTATCTTAGGTATCCTGATTCATAAACTTCGCAACAGAAGTGTATATCTGGCCGCATTCTATATAAAGTAAAATTAGATGTTCTTATACACGTTTCATTTGTTACCTCACCTCATTTCATCATAGAGTTATTTAATAAAGGTATGATTTGCAGTGCAATTTTTTTGATAAAATTTTATGCAAATTCATGACAAACTTTGACCAATATATTGTTTTGAAATTTCGAGGGTTGCCAAATTATCGCAGACGTTGGTAGAAATCACGGGTAATAAATCTAATGGGTAGGTTTTTAGGTTAGGAGAGATTTCACCTCGTAATGAAACCTATGGTGAGTTAAATTCATATTTTAGTTCATACGGTTTTCTTTCCCTATGCCAACTTCAATATCCCAGGGAGACCTGTTGTTAATATATATATCACAGTTCTGGGAATGTTTAGTGGGGTTACCCGGACTCGAACCAGAAACTCTTCGGTTATTATCTTAACGCTGTATTCTCTATGCTACCGCCTCACATTATTTTAACCAAGCATTAATTAAAACTACACGTCAGTTTCATCTATTATTTTAACAATTTTAAATCAATTTAATTTAAAACTGAAAACCCCTTCAAGAGTGACTATTGATGTATTGTTCTAGGTCTTTCTCCCTGTTTGCAACCACAGGCTGCCATACACTCCGCTACGTAAGACAACGTGCTCTTAAGTCCTCATAAATACTCACTGCTCACCCTCCAAAAGATTCCGAATTTAAGGTAATGGATTATGAGAAGGCAGCAGCGAAAAAATTATGTAAAGCCGGTAAAGAGGTAGGGTCTTCCCCAAGCTGATGTAAAGGGTTGTGTCATGTTGATTCCGAGGACTTGTTGCTCTTGGAGACCATTCATCGCTCCATTCCTTTCCGCCGGCGACAGCTGGCTTCCCTTTGGCCTCTGACCGCTTCTCAACCACGCCGCCGTGCACCTGATGGCTCCTCTTCGTTCCGGTAGGGATGGGGTTTGTGGAGCCCAGCAGGGGTTCGAGATTGCATCGGGAACGAAAGTGGAAACATTCCCCTTGACTTTCGCCCTCGATATATCATATAGCTGGTGGAGGTCTTTCTTTCGTGAGTTGTGACCTCAAGTGTCTCCCAGAGAATGGTATCACAAAGGGCCTACCTCTATTTATCGCCTCGCAGCCTTACTTTTGTTCTGGTGTGGGGTCAAAAACGTATGACGTCGCGGGCTTGATTTGCGACCGCTACACGAACACGAGTAGCTTCGCTCGTGATTTGAACCAAATAGCAAGTTCTTTTGGAGAAAACTTACCCTCTTCGTCGGAAATGGATTTGTTATTTTTTTTCTCTCATATCCGAATTTTCAAAGGATATTTATCAATTTTGATTGCTCATGTACATCTTAGACCACATTCCTCCGCAAGGGTGAATGGTGGTGGTTAGGGTATAGACTTTTATGCATAAATATTCGCTTAAAAATAAATATATATTTGCACACATACTACGAACACAATCACACATGCATGCATATGAACCAAATGGAATGATGTGTGTACTTGATTGAAGTTTGATATTTTGCTTCTTGATTTGAGAAATATTGAATCTGATTTTATCATGCTTATGAATTTATCTTGGAATCTAAGAACGATAACTTGAATCTTTTTCGTAAACGAGTGTCCTAAATTACCGATAGAAATGAAGGTTGCGAACAAAAAGATTTTATAATGATCTAATTTTCCCCTCTCCAAATAATAATCTCTGTTATTAACCACTCTTATGAATCTATTCTAATTAAAAAATTTACTATTTGAAAATTGATGTATCTGCTATACTGCTGCTAGATCGTATGATATACTATGGCGCTGGACATACGTACTTGAGAGTAAACGTTTTGAAAGGGTTCTCACTCGTCAGATACTGCCCTCTTCTCACTGTTTAGTCCCGTATTCTATCTTCAGAAATTTTTCTTGAATGCCATGCAGACACTTGTCCACCCTAATTGTTGAGAGAAACAACTCTAAAAGCAAATGAAAATGGTAATGTCACTGCGAAAAAGTTGAATCATGGACACAGACAAAGGAATGGATGTTCTCGTTTTATTAATTGCTTATTGATTATTAGGATGCATGTGCCATTTAAAATTGGTGGCCAACGGTCCACTAAAGGTTCTCACACATTTCTAATTATTGATAATTCCTCGATACTTTATTGGACTTGGTGAAAAGAAGTGTTTGTCTTCCAGTGTATTGTGTTCTATATATGGAACAGCCTTGCTTTACCGTTTTTGACAATCAAAACAATCGCCTTATTTTTTTAACGCATTGTAGGAAAAAAACTGTGAATGTCCTTATTGTTTAGATATGGGTTAATTAATTTGAAAATTGTTGTGCTAATTATCTTCAATGCTATTTATTAAGTAATATACGTCTCCTTGTGAAAGTGTCTTTGCCTAATGCAATTCTTCTTCTATGTCCGGGCCTTTTTGGTTCAGAACACTTTCGAAGTACGTGCACTCTTCCATCTGCTTTAGTTTATTAACTCCTATTTTAATTTTTAACATAGCCTTTCTTTTTTTCAAAAGCTGTTTACCCTTCGTTTTGTTTATTAATTTTTCTCATCTCGTGCCTATCGCACTGGTTTTCTAATGAGCTCAACCATGTTTGCAAATTCCTTGGCATACCAGCAAATTAGAGCTTGGTCATCAGCAAACCTAACTGGTTTTATGAATTTTCCACTGATTTTATTCTTACCTGAAGTTCTTCCCATGACTCTTATAATTTCTTCCATATATAATTTATAAAGGTGATAATTGACACCACTGTCTTGTCTCTCTTTCGAACACTGCTCACCTGGATTCTCCATCCGCTACTCGCACCTGAGAAGTCTGTACAGGTTGTGGATAAGTCTTCTATCTCTCCAATCTACTCCTATTTCCAGTAACACGTTTATTACAAAATCGAAACGGCCAGACTCCTTCCTCATTGAGGCTTCCAATTAGTCCATGTAGACTCCTCCTCCCACATTTTCCTAAACCTTTGAGTAGTTCCGCAATGTTGCCAACCCCCACGACCTTATTTGATTTCTCTCATCATCTTCCTTAACACACTTTCTATCTCATTGTCGAGTATACCTGGACCTAAGCTACCTTCCTCTACGTCATGTTCCTTTTCTATGTCTAAACTTGTTGGCCTAAGTTCTTTACCATACAGTTCTTCTGTACATTCCTTCCATCTCTCTTGGATATTTTTTGTTTCAACTATTATCTTACCCGACTTGTCTCTAACTTTTAACGCCGATGTTGTCTCCTTTCTCCCCAACAAGGCTATAACCATCTTGTATAGCGCAACAATTTCACCCTTCCTCTGTAAACTTTCCATATCATCGCGCTGCGTCTCCTACCACGCTTCTTTTTCTCTGTTTGTTTCCCGCTACAGTTTATTATTTAAATCTTTATACTTCTTTCTACTTAACACAGTGTTTATATTTTTTCATCTGCTGCTCTCGTCTATCTTTCTAAATATCTTCTCCGTAATCAATAAAACAATACACGCGCGCAAGTAAACATGACAAGGTATTTAGAGCGGGGAAAGGTCTTGATGGAAACCATCTAATAACTGAGAGGATAAAGAGCTAACATCTAATGTCAGCCTGCCCAGTTCAAAAATACACAATGCCTGAAATGGCAGCAGATTTCATTATTGACCCTCATACCAACATCAAGCCACCTGAAACTTCCTTCCAATATTTTCTATCTTAATTAAATGCCGCTCCTTGTGTACTTCTCTATTTTCAGCAAATTTCGCCTTTATTTTTTGCTAATATATTATTTTAAAACGCGAAGACATTGATGAAACATTAATTGCCATAATAATCGGTGATTCTCCAGGGACTAATCAGGCATTTTTCTCTTAGCTTCTACTGGTCAATGCCAAATAGTTTAGATTTTTCTTCGCCTATCACGTCTTTTAATTTTCACTTCAAGCTTCTAATTACATGTCTTCTACTGCATCAAAAATCATTCTTGTCAATATTTGGACGTCTTTACTTTCAGGCTTTTGTAAGCATTATTTTTATTGCCCTTTTATGCGAATGTATTTTGAAGTATGAAAAAGAGTTTAAATTCTAAGATTCAACAGCTACTGTCTTAACGCCTTATGCCCTTTGTGAAGACTTCCGAATGATTTTTAGAACTTTATTCCTAAATCCAGCTTCTCGTTTGTACTTAATTCCATTTATAGCACTCATTGACCGTAATTCCCTTGAACTGCCATTATTTAAAGGGTGTAACTTATTTTGCTGTTTCATATGATCAAGTTTTTTGTTTAATTGTTATTATTTAAAATTTGAAAGAACAATTTCCCAACATTAAATTTGAAAAAAGTTAAATTGAGATGTAGTTATATGCCTGGTGCAAGGAGTTAACGCCTCAAATACCCCTAGGACCTAAAGAAGTACACAAACCCGGAATCAAGTGCATGCGTCTTACCGGAATGCAATTTCCTCGCGTCACGAATCCAGTCACGACCTTTTCTCACGCCAACCTTTCGCGGAGAAAGGACTCTAGGAAAGCGTTGTGGAAGGCGGGCACGCGGGAGTAGAGATGTGGAAGGTAGAGGTGTAGTGGGCGGCGAAGAAGCTTGCTCTATGCGGAGATGAGTGCAAAGGGGTACCGGGGAAGGGGGAAGGTGCGACCGCGGATGGGCCAGTTGGGAGGAAATAGCTAAAGAAGCCACCGACCTTCGCCATCCTACTCCTATTCTTCATAGGTAAACATCTATATATCCGCATGGCCGCTTGTGAGCCGCCGCTGGGCTATGTGCTGGAGTGATCTCGTGCGATGCATGCACTTTGGAATGTTCAACGGAGGACTGATCAACAAAAAATGAGCATATACTTTTATAACTCTCTCTATTTCTCATAACTTACTGTGAAAATTTTTAAAAAATTTTTGCATTGCTAGCTTAATGTTTTTCGATTCCCGGGCAAGGCACTCTGGGCACCTGCAGCTCCACCCAAGCTAAAGTGATTTTTCGGGTACCAGGTCTTCATGGGAAACCATAACCGGCACAGGGAAAGGAACTGCCCCCCCTACCCTGATGTGTGAATGTTCACATGCCGTATAGGGCTTAGTACTGGGTGATCTCTACCATCACCTACCAAACCGACCTTCGGGTTGATTACGGTGTTTATAGTTTTTTTGGTTAGCTTAATGTTTACGTAAAATTTTAATATAGGGTCCTATTTATCGCGTGCCATCTCCATAATTACCGTAAGTGAACTGATAATGTTTCAACCTCCAACATTATCCCTTATGCATTGCTTAAGTCGATTCAATGGCAGTGGTACATACATCAAGCTATTTAACATCAAATTGATTTTTTTCTTAATATATTATGCTAGTAAAAAGTATAATCGCTTTTTATTGAATAGCTATTGAATTGAATATAGTTAAAATAGGTTAAAGAGGTCGCAATCATGCTACCATTAATTACATTATTTAAATTTTAAGAGGCAATTAACCCTAAATCTGGACCATATAAACTATGAATCATTTTCAAATCATTACCGACAAATATTAGAGGTTGAAAATATAAATACAAGCCATTTGCCCATTCCGTGCTTCGTGAAGAGTACTCTAAGTGCATTGGATTAGGACGTTAAGCTTCAGATCCATGGGCATCTTTCGATATCAGTAGGCTAATGCCGGCGCCGGATTTATCTCGATCCCTCTTCCATGATCATACGCTCCTAAAGGCACAAATGTCGTCGGGTGTCGGTCGTCTTCACTGAATCCTGCCGCTAAAACTACTGCTGTTAAAGTGTTCATCCAATGCTCAGAGAGAGAGAGAAAGAGCACAAACACAGCCATTCGACGTGTTGGCATGTTTATCGTGTTGGTTGTTTGCATTCGTTAGTAATTTTACGCCAATCTTGTGAATTACAGTCAACTGAATCACCACCAATAGCATTTGATATAATGATTTCAAGTGGAAAAATGTTGAATCTCGCCTAATCGTATAAGAATACTGTAATGATATAAAATAAATTTTACGTTACGCTACGCATTTTTCCATGCATAATGATCATTTAATTCTCAAAACAAAAAATATACACTTTTAAAGAAAAATCCTGGCTAATCAAATGTTACGACATTGGCTTACAATGCAAAAAGCGTCTGCTCTGCTGTTGACATAAATCGTAACATACTTTTGTAAATTATGTAATAGCTAGAGAAAGGATTCATGAATTAAATTGCTGCTTCTCATTAAGTGGACTAATTGAATTCTTCATTCTGAGCCAAACAACATTTTTCTTCAAAAAGTCTCAAAAAAGTCCAGGGATATATAGTATATCCACATCGGACGTTATTCATGGTACTTTCTGTATTTTTGCCTTATTTATGAAAAATATTAGAGCCCTTACTTCTACTATTTTGGCGTGATGTGTCCACAAAGAAACAATGAATTCTTATTGGATATATATATATATATATATATATATATATATATATATATATATATATATATATATATATATATATATATGTGTGTGTGTGTGTGTGTGTGTGTATATATTTATATATATATATATATATATATATATATATAATGGGCTGACACAATATAACACAAATAGAAAAGAATAGACACATTTAAAAGAACACTCACACGGTAAATTGTTCGAGCTTTCGGCCCTCTCAGAGGCCTTCTTCAAGAGAGACTGAAAATATGCTATTGCAGAGGAGAGGGGAAAGAGCTATGGGCGTGGAGGGGAGGTGTGGAGGGAATGCTGGGAGGGAAATTAAATATGGCGGTTTAGGGTGGGAATTTTAAAGGAACGGAAGGATAGTATGTAGGCGGATTCACGAGTTCTCACCTCTATGTTGGTGGCTGAATCAGGTAGGGATTCTAGGATGCTTAGAGCAAAACACTGGTCGAATGAAAGGTTGTGGGAATTGGCGTGTGAAGGGATAGGAAGAGAAGAGATTGAGGAAGAATTGCAGGAGTACCGGTGATTATTCATTCGGATGGATAAGGGGGTAATGCATTCACCTATGTAAAAAGAAGTGCAATGCTTGCATGATAAAAGATAAGTAATATTTTTTAAGAGGCAATTAGCGTGGGAACGAGGTGAGGGGGCTATGAGTTTTTCGGAATTCGAAAACCGCACCGAATGCAACACCACAGCCACTCTCAACAAATACCTTGCCAATCTACACCTTGCACTCCTCAAACGCGGTTACCCAGAAAAGTTACTACGAAATAAAATCCACCGTTCCACCCGACCAAACACACCACACAATAACAAGCCCACATCTGACGCAGGACTCAACCTTTGCACCACCTATTACCCCGGATCACACATACTGAAAACCCTCCTTAAAGAACTGTTTCCAATTTTACATGACAATGACGCGACCTCATCCTTACTACCCCAATGCCCATCTATCGCATACAGACGACCCGCCAATCTCAAAAACCTTCTGAGATCCACCAACCCTTTGGCGCCCCCCCGTGACAAATTTCCCAATATTTCCCCAACTTGCAACCGCCCCCGATGTAAAACCTGTCCTCTTATTATGCCTACTCCCCTCTCCCTACATCCCCTCATAGCCCCCTCACCTCGTTCCCACGCTAATTGCCTCTTAAAAAATATTACTTATCTTTTATCATGCAAGCATTGCACTTCTTTTTACATAGGTGAATGCATTACCCCCTTATCCATCCGAATGAATAATCACCGGTACTCCTGCAATTCTTCCTCAATCTCTTCTCTTCCTATCCCTTCACACGCCAATTCCCACAACCTTTCATTCGACCAGTGTTTTGCTCTAAGCATCCTAGAATCCCTACCTGATTCAGCCACCAACATAGAGGTGAGAACTCGTGAATCCGCCTACATACTATCCTTCCGTTCCTTTAAAATTCCCACCCTAAACCGCCATATTTAATTTCCCTCCCAGCATTCCCTCCACACCTCCCCTCCACGCCCATAGCTCTTTCCCCTCTCCTCTGCAATAGCATATTTTCAGTCTCTCTTGAAGAAGGCCTCTGAGAGGGCCGAAAGCTCGAACAATTTACCGTGTGAGTGTTCTTTTAAATGTGTCTATTCTTTTCTATTTGTGTTATATTGTGTCAGCCCATTATATATATATATATATATATATATATATATATATATATATATATATACACACACACACACATATACACACATATATACACATACACACACACACATATATATGTATATATATATATATATATTTATTATATACATATATCTGTACATATATGTGTGAGTGTATAGGTAAGATTTCTTACCCACCTTTGTTGAATGTGAACTTGTTTGCCTTGTTTTGATTCTATCAAACATATTACCAGGACAACGTCATTAATATCTCCAGACTATTCATTCTTTCCTCTCTCCATTCCTTTCCTTAAGACCAATGAAGAAAATTCGGTCGTCACTTAGGTCATCGTGCGTGGAAAACACTTGCTTCCCTCTGGAAATAATCCAGGGACGCCAGTTACTTAGTCTGTGTGTATCCACTGTAGTAATGCTTTGAGCCTTAATATCTGCTTGTAACCCTTCTGAGCTCGAATGACCAGCACTGCAATCCACTTAAAAGAGATTTTAAAGGTGGCATCCCAGCAACAGTTCATTAGATGTTAATGATGGTTTCCTTTGAATTTCTAAAGAGTAATTATGAATCGTAAATGTCGAAGGAAGCAGAGAAATTAGTTTCACAGTTTTCATTGATGATCGTGTTAGGGAAGTTAGGTATGCAGAAGATATACAATGAATAACGAAAGAAAGTAAATGCAGACAAAATCTTAAAAGTCGTTCGAAAATTATCAAAAGTAGCGTAAAGGGTATTGATGAAAATTGTTGAATCCCTTCGAATTTTTATTTCTTTTTTCAATTTCTGGACGTTACCTGGTGGGGTATATTTTTCATACTTGCTAATGCTTGATGACTTGTAGCAGCTCAAATTTGTGCCGTAATTATCGACGCATAATAGCACTCTTCAGCGTAAAGGAAACTTAAGGAGGAAGGTTGGTCCATTTAATTAAGTTACAAAAAATGTCGTATGCGCGTTTGGCAGTGGAATTAGGATGTCAGCCAAAGATTTTATGGAAAAAAGTGCGTGTCGTACGCTCATAACTATAGTAGATTTTATAAAGGCCCTGGGGTATGCTTCTCCATAGCTTCACCGTATTGATCTTGAAGCACCCATATAACCACGTACCTCACAGCATAGCGGCAGTAGCTCACTACTTGTCCCGGCCCTCATTACAGCGCACAATAGGCATACGGTCTTCTCCGGGCCGACGGATCCGAGGAATGAATTCGGTGCTTCCCAAGGTAACGGCGTTTGGAGAGATAGAGAGAGAGGGACGATTGGTTAGAGGTAGCTAATAGCCCTTTCTTCGCGGCCCTTCGACGATTTCCGATCCGAAGGGCGGGGGGAGGAGCGAGGATCGCCACCGTCTTCCGCGAAGGATGAGTGCTCCGAGGGTGCGGTCCGAAACGTTCTCGCACGACTGGACCCGCGTCGAAGGGTGGGCACCCATTATGAGACGGGAACACGCACACACAGACACATAAATGCGCCCAATCGACGGGAGAGGGCGGCTCGGCACGTCCGAGTGCATCTGCCGGAATCATCGCTCCCTCCCTCCGCCCTAAGACCCCCTCCGACGTCCGTGTCCCCTTCCCTCCCCCCGTCGCGCTCGGAATCACCTAAGCGTCGAACCCTAAGGGGGCGGCGCCCGAGGCGTCTCTCTGGATGCACCCCTACCCTTCTACTCCCGCCCAGTCCTGCCGTCTCCCACCCTACCCGCGGCCAACCTCGGCCGCTTCCCCCTTCCGCCGGTAGCGTGTTTCCCTCGGACCACCCATGCTGCTGCGGCAGGGAGCCTCCACTCGTGAATTCCACATCAAATGGCCCGACATCCCCCTCCTTTTCCCTTCTCTTCCTCTCCTCTCCCCGGCCCCCCCCGTACTCCCTTCTCCTCATGTACCTCCAACCCACCTCTCCCGCTCCTTAAGCACGCCGGTCTCTCTCTCTCCTTCTCCCTCAAAATTTCCCTTCCCATTCGACCTGCAACTACTACCGCACCGAGGTCCGGTTTCAACCCCAACAATCAAATTTTTTGACTGTCGATCATTTTTTTGAATCGATATTGTTGACATCACACATACATTTACAAATAGCGCACCCCGCTATTTTTAATGTTCACTAAAAAAATTCCATGGTAATAGAAACCTACGGTTATGCTAGATTATAAAGATTTAATATGTTGGCCAATCATAAGAAATAGAGTAATCCATTATAATGGATTAGAAAAAACCAACTGAGTTGTAAATCAATGTTCACTCGATGGCTTCTAATTAACGACAGTCAATTTTCTGTAGAGAATCGTTGTAGAACAGGTGATAAGTTACCATGAAAGTGGTGAAGTGAAGCAACCCTACTCGTTGTATGGGGCCATGTAACCATATCAGTCGTACTTCTTATTTTGTAGTTCAAAAAAAATTGGCGACGTCTAATGTGTGCTTGCAGTGGGAATGCATAATTTTCATGCAGCGAATAGTTTCTGTGGAAAATATCATTTCACTCCTTGTGATTCTGAGGCTGTCATAAAGGATTTAAAGTGTTCTCATTCCGATTACGGGGCCTCGGATGAGTCCCGTATCGTTATTTTTCGTCACAACCTCCCCGTTCCGGGAGTGGGTAATTTGCGCGCCTGCTGCATTCCTTGGATGTGGTAGCCGTTTCTCAGGCTCCCTCTTATATTATATATATATATATATATATATATATATATATATATATATATATATATATATATAATATATATGTCTATATATAATATATTTTATATATATATATATATAACGTATTTCGATAATATCCATTCGGGAATTATAAATCCTCGTTCATAAAAGAGGTTGAATATGTTTCACCAATGATTATAAAGAAAATATTGCCGTAAGTAAGTAAGTGAATGGTCAAGGGCACTTAGTTTTTCAGCATCGTGGATATAACACTCAGCAAAAGGAAAACGGTGGATATCGGAAGAATTTAAATGATAATATCGTAAATCAAAGAATAATGCCAAAGGTTACCTCATGCAAGTATTCTGGATGGATATAGAGAAATGCACACTTAAGTTGAGACTTTCACATTGCTGTGAGATTTTCATTTACTTTTCAAGAACTGAGTGCATTGAAATTACAAGAAACCCTTAACAGATTTTTTGCGGCATCTTCCAACTTTAGAATAATCTATGTATTAAGAAAATTTAAAAAAATAAAGGAACTGGAAGGCAATTTAGCGTTTTCGTAAATAAAACCTGTGAATGGCCAAAATTTCAACTTCCACCCTATGTTTACTATGAAACGTAGATCTAATATGGTACACGAAGCCCTATTAATTTGCTGCTGACGTTGATAACCTTGAAAAATTACTTACTTTATTTTGTTGTTTAACCCGTAGCTCAAAGAACAAAAGCGGCATGTATGCCTCGTCATTTGAGTGGTCAAAAACTCGAATACATATTAAATGCGCTCCCTCGAAGTTTCCTTCAGCTGTCCTAGAATTGGAATGCATGGGGTTAATGAATACTGGCCACTTAGTGTATTGAGGTTGAAAGTAGTTATGTCATACCAATATAAACTTGTATGGTGTGATAGTATTCATCTTATAATATTTTAAATCGACTTTCAAACACTCACAGAAACTCCCTAAATGATGAATCACGACCTTCAGAGTATGGAGTTGTTATCTGATGTCCATCTACGAGGGTCATCCGGAAAGTAGTACCCGTTCGTGCCGCATGAAGTGCTGACGACGCGAGTAGCCGCTGGACGAGGTCAGATAGCTTCAGTGGCTTGTCTGCCTTCTCTGAGCCAAGTTGCGTGACGCTAGCATTGCCTGTGTTGTTTCTGTGATTGTTTACAATGTTTAAAAAAATTGAGAACGCCGCCAGTTGTGAAGTGAGGGCAGTGATTAAATTCCTCAATGCAAGAAACGTTCGCCCATGTGATATTCATCGCCAATTAAAGGAGGTGTATGGAGACAATGTAATGGACGAGTCGTCTGTTCGGCGGTGGTGTCGCAACTTCAACATGGGGAGGGGGAACACACACGACGATGAGCGTTCGGGGAGACCGTCTGTCATTACAGACCAACTGGTGAGCTCAGTTGACGAATTCGTGAGGAACGATCGGCGCGTCACAATTGATGACATCTGTGAGCATTTTCCCAATGTTTCTCGAACAATTGTTCATGAAATTGTTAAACACCATCTGCATTATGCAAAAATTTGTGCAAGATGGGTCCCTCGCGTATCTCAATGAGCTGGCGGCGAAGGACTATGCAGCAGGAATACAGAAACTTGTCACACGTTATGACAAATGCCTTAATTTGCTTGGAGATTATGTTGAGAAGTAGTTTAAAGTATCCTCTTTCAAATAAAATTTTTTATGTTTGTTAATATTTACTTTTGTGTCTTTATTTCACGAACGGGTACTACTTTCCGGATGACCTCGTATATGCATTTGCTTATGCCCAACGAGCCCTACTGTTTATGCAAGAAAAGAGGTGTTTGAATCTTGTACTCAGAATTTGTAGAAGATTATGACTTCTCCGAGAATCGTTCAAGGTGATGAATTTTTCGAATGGATTAAAGCCAGGTTATACGTTATAATAGGAGGGCAAACACTAGAATAGAAGGAAGAGTTTATTTTTCCTGGCAGTGTCTTGAACCAAGAAGGTCACAGTCTTAAGGATATAATGAAAAGAATTGCATTAGGCAAAGAAGCTATTACAAGACGGAAGGAATAGATGGCAGGGGCGTTAAGTAAGGAGTTAAAGACAAAAAAAAGTGAGAACTTGTGTATGGACCTTTGTTTTGTGAGGCGCGGAAACCTGATCCTTGAAAAAAGACAATAATCATGGATTAAACTTTTGAGGTATGGGTGTGGAGTGGGATGGTAAAGGTAAAACTGACGGATAGGATATAAAACGAAGAAATACTAGCACGGTGAAGGAGATAGCGTTGCTGGGAAAAATCCAATTAAGGTAGTAAAGATAAACGCAGAGTATTTTTATTGGTATTTTTAATGCTGAAGCCTGTGATAGAGGGTAGGGTGTGTGAGGCAAGCAAGGAAGGGGTAGGATTAGTATAAGGCTGTTGTACAGAATGAGGGTAGATAGAATGCGTACGGAAATGAAGCACAGTTTATTGTAGTGTGGGGTGTCAGGTTTAGTCTTGTTAATTGACCTAAAAAAATAGAATTTACAGTTTGTGGCCATCTAAAAACCTACCTTAAAACGGTGGGCTGCCAAATAGTGATTATTTACTGTTCATCTGTGCAATAGTGTATAGTAAAAAGACATATAATGAGGTTAATGAGAAATAATGAGGTTATGTAATTAGTCCAAAGAGAATTGAAGAGTGATACACTATAGTTTCTGAGGTCAGGCTGTGGTTTTTGTTATAAGAAGGAAGTTTGCATATATATTCTTGTACAGTTTTATTGGCTATGTTTTTTAGGCCCGGCAAAACCTACCTTAACTGGTAGAATGCCAGAATGATGCCTGTCATTTTTTTGCCTTAGCTATTTTCCACTATGGTTTTTATTACTTCTCTTACTTTGAGTTCCTTGATCATGCATCATCTTTTCGCATTGAGGAATTTTTGATCAACAAGAGAAAATTTTATTTTAGAACCTCGGGGTTTTGTATTTTTTATGCATTTGACAAGATAAAAAAACGTTTACTTTTAGTCGCTAAGAGTCAAGTAGAGAATATTTTAGAGAATTTATTTAAGGAATATCCGTCTAACAAAAACTTAATAACAATATTTACATGATATTTACCTTATAGTAATGAAGTTTCCACTTATTACATTTTTAATTCCTACATTCTACCATACATTTCTGCACTATTTTGTTCTAATTTTGCATTAAATCACTTCTGCTAATGTCAGAATATGTAATAATCTCTGAGGTGTAGTAGCTCAGACAACAGTTTTTTCTTCTGATCACGTACCCACCTTCTCACCTATCGACCAAAAATAAGCAGCCTTCATTTGTTTTCCCTTGTAAATAAAATGTTAAACAAATTAATTATAAAAAAGAATAGCAGCCACGCGGGATGGCGGTTCCTTTTGTGAGGTCCGTTCGTCGCGCCTTGAGGGCCCCATTCTTCATCATATTTCTATTAGAAGATCTCGCGAAACTCACAGGGGTGGTCTCCCTCTTCCCCATAGCTCTCTCAAAATGCCGCCTGGGTGGATTTGGACGACCGCTACTCCTCCATTTACTCTCAACGACATCCTTCATAACCCTTCCAGTTTAACCTGCACTCATTTAGGTTTCAACAACGTTAAGAAAACAAAAATAAGAAAAATTATTTCGTAAAATTACCGGGCGAAATAAGCATACACAATAGCTGCTCGCTCTTGACTCCACCACGAAGGTCACTGATCGAAATACGCATTCCGTTTATAATTAAGGCTTTAAAGTGTGCATCGGTTCGGTTATTCTCTTCGGTAAGATTTGATTTTTCGTGTTGAAACATATCATTATTGTATATTGAATAAATTGAATTTAGTACTTTTCAAAATGACGTATTTATTGAGTTTTTACCTATTTATCATTATATTATTATCATTTTATTTGTTTAATTTAAAGAGCCCTATTTATTGGTTAAAATACAATTCTTACACCATATATTGGTCTTTTTTAAAGTTGCATTCCCATTTGAATTGTTTGATACAATATAAAACTATAGGCATTAGAAGAAAGTTATTCAAATGATTGAAAGACGTTGTATTATCATATTTGTATATCATTCCCTACAGGGCGGTACTTGTTGAGGTATATATTTTCTTATACACATGCGTGTTCAACATTCCACTGTAGTTATGACTGTTAGACCTCACGTGGAAAAAATTTTATGCCTTATTTTTTGTTTTCAATTTTGCCTTCAATTTATATCAAGCATATGTATGTATAATCAAAAATTTGGCATCGGTTCCGAAGAAAATGTATTCATGAAATTCCCTCCCTTTTCATCTCACTCCTCGGTTCACCCTTTCGCTCCCCTCCTCCCCAATATCCGATGACACACACTTCCTCCACCTCTTCCCGTTTTTTCACTCCAATCCACCCCGAAGCTCCCATTACACTCCGGTCGAAAAGCTTCCGTTGCTGCTGCTACTTGCTCTTTCCATTTGCACGTTTTACGTGTCCGCAGGCAAGCTCCCGCAATCTCTCACGTGTGATTTCGTCCCCCAAGGGTAAAGATTTGTGCGCAAGAAAAAGAGAGAGAGAGAAGCAAAAAGCTCAGCCTCCTGGTCTTTGATTTCCCTCCCACTTTTGGCGTGCGCCGGTTTTTTCTTATCATCTCATTCTTTTCACCTCGAGGAGAACAATCTTAGTGGCACTTACCGATTTCTCTGTGTCGTTCAGTGCCATGAATTTGTAATAGCGCAATTTCAGTTCTCTTCACGTCGTAATATTCGTCTCCTATAATTCTTCTGCCAT
>NW_027286985.1:71831551-72029051 GCF_022747635.1 Hetaerina americana
GATATTTAACTTTTCTGTCTAGGGCATTTTTTTACCAAATTATCGACAGCTCCTTCTATTTTTGTTCTAGTAAAGAAACCTTAACCTCAAGTAAATAAATTTAAAGTTTCAAGAGGTTATTGTACCATGGACTTAGAAAAATATTCATGTGAATACAACTTATATGGAACCTCTTCATAATGAGATACACGTGGTTGATTCTCTCATGAATTCTTGAAATAAAATTTTAATACACAAGAATATGCGCCATTTTTTTGTGAATCATATTGGAAAAATGCTGATGGGATCAGCAATGGATGAATATCGAAAAGTTATTCACTCAAAATTGAGTTTTAAAAATGAGAAGTTTCTTTTAACTTGAGGTGAAAAATCATAAATGAATTTTTGAAAGTTAAAATTTAGCTAGGAGTAATTTTTATTTTTAAAAAGGACGAGTTCAAAACAGGTGTAGATGATGTTTGAAATCATTGAAATTTTATTTCGTATGATGAAAATAGTATTTAAGGAACACAATCAATTCGCAACATATTCTAATGGTAAAATTGTTGGAGATTCTCCAATAATAACACTAGTTGAGTAATCGCTGTTTAGCACAATAATGTGCGAAGTTTCTGAATGAAAAAAATGTGATATTTTGGAACATCAATTTTTTCACTTTAATATCTTTCGTATTTTTGTTGACATCCAGCCTGTGATTCCGCTGTAATAAACTGTAGCGACATTCCTTGAAGCTTCTTTTTTTCTGTCGAAGCAAGTGCCTGTTTATTTAAGCATTGCCTTTAACTTCGTAGGTACACCATTACAATTAATTCTTAACATTGCAGGAATGTAGAGTAATTCGTCAGATCATCTTATTTCTTTAACGGCCATTGAAAGCGGACGAACACCTTGGTAATTTGACTTCCGATTGCATTTGACAAGAAATCAGAGCATTAATCAGGTGCCTGACGTTTTTACTGTAAAAATTCTTGCATTTGAAAAACACTCTTTTGGTTGAAGCTCGGAATGACTGAAAAAGTGGATGTATTCGTCGGATTTAATTTATTAAAATTTCTTTTTAGAGCCACCATGAATTTGGATGATTTTTGTCCTTTGTGAAGAATTGATTAAAACTTTGACGTCATTGCATTAAATATCGTCTTTTTAAAGCTAATTTATAAAATAACGAAATAAACTTAGTTGAATTTTACTCCGGGTAAGTTGATTTTTTCAAGGTGTAGCTAGATTTTCCAATCATAATATAATATTAATGATTACATTTTAGGCTTCTCAGGCTAATATTCGGTAAATATCCCATAAAATCTCCATCACATATTGTGATGTTGATGACTGTGATAAAGGGGAGAATGTTAGGCAAACAAGGATAGAGCAGGAATAGGATCGGAATATTGGACGGGTTTAAGGGAGGGAGTAAGTATATAGAGATGAAGAGGGGCATGTTGTAGAATAGGACGTTGGGTTGTGTTTTGTGAGGAGAAACAAATTTTTTTTGGTAGCTGTGTCCATCCAAAACCTACCTCAACCGGTAGATACCTAAAAGTACAAATATATGAATGCACCAATATTACAGCGTGTCTAAAAAGTAATGGGAAAAGGAACAAAAAACGTACCTGATTTTTTACACTCATCAAAATTGAATGAAAATTTAGATAAAAAGTAATAGAATTTGATTGCAGAGGTATTCAAGCTCAGTTATATACGAGATAGTGCTGTATTATTCAAAACAGTTTATAGTATGCACTGGAACATCAAACACAAACAATCAATTTTCTGTATTCTTTTTTTATAAACTGAAGAAAGGATGTTTCCTAATAAACTAATATACATTGGAAACTCTGCCCATGATCATAGTTTTAACGTTAATTTCAAAGGTTTTGATAATTTTTCCGAATACTACCGTCAACGAATGACTCATGGACTTACGTCCTATTTGATCGAGTCCCGTAGTTGCTCTGCACTCATTTTCTCTATACTGTCCATCATAAAAATCATGGGAATAAAAAATGAGGTGGGCTTGGTTGCCTTCCTCAATAGTGTTTTTAACGTGACACCATCACTGAATGGCCGCCCAAATGGGGTCTTTGCAGCTGCCTCACTGAAGAAACAGACGCTGCTTGGGCTACGTTTCCTCTGGCTCCTAACCTTTCAACCTATCTGGCATGGGTAACCCTACCAAAAGCAATTATTATTGCTCCCGCAATTATTATAGCTGTAGGGGTAATCGTAACGCGCAAGCCCATCCACTACGCCAAGGTTGTAGTCCATGGAAGGGATACATATAATATTTTGTCTAAATTCTGTAGACATTATATCTAATGAGCCAAATGGGACATGAATTCTCATAGGTACAGGCTGATACTTAAACTCTTTACTGCAAGGGCGAAATAAGTGATATTTTATCATAAAAATTACTCACCTTTCTGATTAACTCTATGTCTAGGTCAAAACATCCGCATACAGGAAATGCCAATTGTAAGTGAGCTATCTGCCTTGAGAAAACATTAGCCTGTAAAAAACGAAAATAATAATTCAGATCACAGTGATTTTTATCAACTGATTTTTTTTCTAAACAAATCAGTGTTATTTTTTATGTACTATTTAGAAGTTAGTCAATTAAATTCAAAATCGTTTTTCCGTCTTATTCTAAATTTTGTTTTTTGATTGATTGTGTCATTTTTTAGCCGCGCAAGTAAGAAAAAATTTTTAATTGCGCAGTATTATACCTCATATTGCTGTAAGAGTGAAACTTTAGTACCATGTACTGTAGAGCTATAGAGTATCCCTTATGTTGTTCATAAATACATAATCTGTATAAATTCAACGATCCTTCGCCTGGGGTTAAATTTTCTCTATATTTAATGCTTTAGACTTTGTAGCTGTAAGACTTTTAGGAGTTATATGCCAGTTAATAAACGAATAACATGTAAATATTTGAATACGTTACTAATTAAGATTCTGAATAATGCGCATGCACTAAGAGAACCTTTTAGTCAGTGACTAGTTCATTGGTTGTCTTAGAATAAACAAGAAAGTAAGTATATACGAAGAAAATATTTTGAATGGTTGTCAGGTCCATGTAAACATGTAATGCAGATTCGCGATTTTCTAAATATTAATTTAATCATTTCAAATTAAGCCGGGGTCTGGGTCACCAATCCACTCCCTTACAGTTAAGTAGCATGCATGTGAATCTCTTTGAAAGTGCTTGGAGTGTGGGATATTTCGGTCATATGCATCTCCAATAGAGCATTCATTGGCAATTTCATTTGAATGTGTTTTTCAATACTTACCTCCTCTTTAAGAAGACCATCTTGTGATTCTAATGTAATCATTGTCAGGACTTTCCCAATTAATCTCACCTAAAACAATAATACTCTATTTTTGTCAAAATGGAATTGGTAAGTATTAGCTTTACATGCGTGTGATTTATTGCAAAATATGTAATATACCTAGAGATTATCGTAAATCAGTAAAAAAAGTAAAAATATAATTAATTTTGATGGCTCTAGAAAATTCAATGATA
Source organism: Hetaerina americana (assembly GCF_022747635.1). NCBI lineage: Eukaryota > Metazoa > Arthropoda > Insecta > Odonata > Calopterygidae > Hetaerina > Hetaerina americana. The sequence goes on from NW_027286985.1 coordinate 71,835,075, forward strand.
TTACAATTACTAATAAATATATTAGTTGATTAGCACGTCTGAGCTGGTTTGTATTTGGTTTTGAATATAGGAATGAAATCAACTCAGTACCACTCGTTCTTGTACTTCTATGGACTTCTCAATCGATATCACTTCATTTCTTTTTCTATGAATGGGATCTTTAACTGTATTTAAATGTTATCATTGCTTGAAAGTTAAGGGGCTTGGTTTACAATATGAAAGAGCCTTAATGTATATTGTGGCTGATTCCACTTTTTTGATTTTTTTCAGTAGCGATCGTTAGAAGTTGAGATGAAATTAAAAGAAACGCATGTGATTACCTCGTTCCTGATCCTCTGCGCTGCGATAATCAATGCAATCATGGTCCCCGATTGCACAATGACTATGCAAGTTCTGTTGATTTCTATCAGAGGACTCTTTAAGATCACCATCTTAGTGACGCTGGCCCAGAAGCAGAGGAGCGTCAGGTACGTGCCAAGAGAGAGCACAACGAAGAGAAGCAAGGGGCCGTAGACTGCCGAGAGCTCGAGCATCGCGCTGTGGATTCTCAGGTGGGATATCGCCAATCTCCTGCAACCAGTGTGGTTGAATATCCTCACCTGTCCCGTCCTCCTTTTGCATCTCCCCGGATCCCAAGCACAGATATGGACAGTTTCCTATGAATAAAGGGCATTCTAGTATTATTATTATAAACCAATATTGTTCTTCCTTTTCAAGAGTATAAATGCTGGTTGTTAAAAATATTTTGAAACCTCGGCAGACATTTTGTCCAACGTAACTCTAGGAACAGGGCGTCGTAACGTACTCATTTATATTTTCAGCTTGGTTCTACGGCCTTTCAATTAAATGCTACCGAGCTAGTCGATCCGGTTTTCGCCTGCTCGCCTATCTTAAAAAAGTATAAACTTTGTTCATTTAGTAATTTCTCAATATTTTTGTTGACTGAATCATGCAAGTTTTTTTGTTACTGCTCAATGAGACTATTTTCTGGAAAAGTATTATTACTACACTGCACTAAAGTATGTATATTGCTTGCGCCTGAATTTCCTCGTCCATTTTCATCCTTGATTGAAAGAAATAAATCCGCTAGCAACTTGAGGTTTTCAATTGAAATGAGTTCATCTACAGGTGTAAACATTGAAATAGAAGTTTTCTCTTTCTCTTCAGATCAAAGGGTCAGGTTAAAATATACGCATTTGTCAGGGTAAAAAATTGGTTTTAACCGTATTTCTCTTTCAGTGTAAGGCTAAGAGAAGTCAACTAGAAACAGGTATATACAGTATTTCGTATGCTTGTTCCCTTGGATGTCTATGAAAGTCAGTTTCGCTGAAAAGCTGTTTTGACTGAGATATCACTTTAGTTTGGAACTCTTAATGACTTCTTTCGCACTTTCTCCCATCTAAATTTCTGTTGAAGCTAAGATCTGCTGTTGTTATTTCCGAGCAATTTATATATTTTTTTGGTATTTTATTTGTTTTGTAACCAAGAAATCGCGAAGTTTCTAAGTCATTGGATATGAGAGGATAATGGCCATCAATTTTTCATATCTCAGATTAAAGGACTACTGATATGTTCAACCACAAATTTAGATTTTTATGATTTATAATTTTAACTTTTCGTATATTTCATGCGTGTTCTATATTCTCCATCGCGTTGCTTCATTCCCGAAAGGTCGCTAAAATAACCTTTAATTTTTAGACCTGAGAATCAGTATTTTTCTTACCTGTCACACTTCACTGTATAGTATGGATACATGTATTTCTTTCATCGTCAATTTGTCAAATTTACGAGGGCCCCAGCAATTCCGATGATTCATTTATCAAAGTGAAGAGCAAGTTTAAGAATGTAGGTCCAACAGTGAGCTACTAGAAGGATATTAATTGAAAGTGTCAGCGCTAGGAACTGTGAAAAAATAAAGAGATTTGCAATTAATGTGATAGTTTGGAGAGTTGATGATAACCAATCCAAGAACCTATTACCCGGGATGGCGAAACAAGCTTTACTACCGGAAAGCTTAGGATAGCAACGATCTATGAAGCATCAAATAACAATCAATTGTTTACCGGTCGATGCATGTTTGTGATGTATGCAGAGACTAAGAACTGCGACCATCTAAGTCTCACCGAGACGACACTAAGTATTCTAACTCTGAATTGAAACATTTTATTCTAAATTCTTCAACTCCACATATTTTCTGCCTCCCTTCATTCCGTTCATTTACTGCCTTCACCTCACCTGATGTTTCCCATTCCATGAGTCTTCAGCGTTCCGTTGCCACATAGTTTGCCCTACATCCTTTTTACCTACCTTATTTTAATCACTCATAAATTTCCCATCACTCATCACTCATATTTTCCTCTACCATGCCTAAAAACGTTTGTTTGTCATTATTTCTGTCAAATTAAATTTTTTCCATCCTCCTCCATACCCATATCTTAATAGCTTCCATTCTGCGCTTATCACCTTTGCTCAACACTTATGGTTACTTTCGTCAACTCCCTCGTCTTTGTAAAAGCTCCTTTAGACTAGTAGACCATTAAGAAGGCATACTCGATGATCATCGACTTACCTGGGCTTCGCTCATTTGGGAAGGATGATTCTTGTTTTTTGTTGCCCTTTTCTGGAAATCAGGCAGCTGTTCGCTATTTAACAGATGAAAGAGCTCTCCCTTGATCCGGGAGCAGCATCCTCCGACGATTAAGAGCAGACCGAAGTACTGGAGACATACGGCGCACACCACTGAGATCAAGAAGCATTGTATTGCATATTGGAGGACTAGAAACACGCGAAGCTTCTGAAGGCATATCACAAAAACTGGTGAACTAATGATGAAGAAGGAGTAATAAGACAGCATCACAAGGACAGCTCTCCTCTCCCAGACCATCACTGGTGTGGGTATCCATCGTTGCTCACCTCGCGAAGGGTAGCGAAGGAACTGGTTGATCAATTTGATGGCAGTATTGAGCCTCGGTCTCCTAAAGGTGTAAACCTCGAGGGCCAGAGGACCACCTACCTTATAAAACATGACTGTCACAACGGCGCTTGCGGCTTGCAAAGGGGTCTCCCCACTTTGCATGTCCTGACTGCCGGGCCAGATGTAACTCACGGAAATCGTGACGAGGAAGTTAACTAGAATGATGGCGAAGATCAAGGGGCCAAGATACTGATAGACCCTGGATGTACGTGTTGCGCCCGTAATGGTCAATCTGGAAACATATCTATCTATGCCCACGAACAGAAATTTACTCGTAAGAAGTATGGGTTTCAAAACATGGGAGACGCCTTTAATTGCGGGACGCTGTCTAAACTTGATGGGAGAGAAATTTCCCTTCTCCATTTTGTATTAATAGGATTCCAAAGTGGAACTTAGATCGCGAATATATACCATAGAGGCAATCAAAATACATTGGCTGACAGATGAAACATCAGTCTCTTCAGTAGCTTTCTCGGTTGTTCATTATAAAAGATAAACAATAAAAATCAAGAACAAAGAGACCTATCTTCGATTAATTTTTTCGAATATATAGGACCAGGCTTATTATATTCCATGGTCCTCTATTCAGTTCATTCTACGGTTTAGCTTGTTTCCCTGCGTTTTGACACGCTCATGGTGGTTGTTACTAAATATCAAAATGCAGCTAATGACGAAATACTTCATGAATATTTACTAGCTGAGGTAAAAATATTTAATTTTCTAACTACCAACTTCTTCCAGCATTCCCAGCTCTCAAACTTAATTTCCTAAGACGAGCGACTCGCGGATTGAGCGTGCATTGTTCACCTCAGTTCTCCAGCGAATGACAGTATGTTCATCCATTATGAAGTCGTTACCTTGGGAGTGAATTGGGGTACCATAAAATATTGAAGGGATTATCGATCCCCTTTTCATGTGTACTGAATTACATACCTTTTTTGCCTCGATAATTGATGCAAGTGAATTATGAAGAGAATTTGGTGTACTTGAGTAATAGCTGTTATCTTCTGCTTAAGCATTCAATGCCTTGATGCTGTCACAGACAATTTTTATGCGGGCAATTTTACTCCTTAAATTCTGATAAACTTTATTTTTACTGCGTCATCAGCTGATTGGCAATTTTTTCCCAGGGGCGAAAAATTCGCAAACCACTCTCAAATTACTTTTAGATCGCTCGGAATATTCTTGTAACACCTGAAGTTGTTAGCTCAAGCGCTTTGTTGACTTTTAGTCGTCACCTTCCTTTTATGCGTTTTAGCATTGAGACCAAGTTTGGAGAGAGAGGAGGAAATGTGGTTAATGGATGGGTGTTCTTTAAACACTCTCTGAAATCGGCTGACTATGTTTCTTGCAGAGATGCATGTCTAAAAATACAACAATAAAATGGAGTATTTTTACTCGATATTGCGAGGGCATATAAATTATGTTTCGCATAATTCTCTTTTTATTCGAAATGATTCAATACTCACGAGACTTTTTTTTCTGTATGCTCGAAATATCTATCCGGCAGCTAATAAAGAGTTCGATACAGTTTGATTTCACCAACAGTTAATTCATTGATTCAACATTAATTTAAACGTGTAATAATTTATGGATTGGTATTATTTTTATAAGTAGTTAAACAGATTAAAGAATCATTGTCTATGCTCTCTTGTTCAGACGTTTTTAACTTGATCCTGAAATATCTTCTTTGTTACGTTTATTTATATGCTGTTTGCTGACCGTGCATATATAGATGTGCCGTGGTGTATTATCACCAACATCTGTCTTGTCTTGTACCTATTGCTATACCCGCCATCCATATGGATTTTTTTCTTAGAAGATTTTTACAGCTCTGGTGTGCCAGAATACTCTAGGTTTCTGGTACAATTAAGGTACATTTTTGTTGCTTACCTCCTTTCCAGAGGAGCGCTTTCATTTAATTTCGGGATTTCAACGGAAATACTGGCCTTAAGTTCCGTTGAACATATTTTGACTCTTTTCTTTGTGGCCTGGAAATTGGCTCCAAGGGAGCAGTATTGGGAGAAGTGTGAGGACTCACGTCGTGGAAACTGTAGACGAAGAGGAAGTAGCATCAAAGTAGGGAAAATAGCATGGCGGGGAATTTACCATCGCACGGCTGGCGAACCGCGCCAGGAAATGGCTGAGGACGGAAGGCAAAGTCATACGAAGGGATTGTTGCTCCATACAAGGAATATCCTCGAAGAAATTCGGAGGTTAAACTCGAGCAAAAAGAGAGAAGAATAGTGAGATTTGAACTTGACGAGGGAATGAAATAAGCTGTTGGTTTTCTTTTGCTTTAATAGCTAGTTATTCTAAAGCTTAGAGCATCCTTTCTTTCAGGTCCCTGTTTGGTATACTGCACGTGAAGCTGCAACGTGATCTGTTTTCATTGGGTTTGTGGCGAGCATAGAATTACTTCCTCTTTTATTAACTTAATACCGCTCTTTAGTGACTTACATAATGCGCGGGCTTACTTTCTAAAAAAATTTTGTATTTCTAAAAATTATTTTATTTTGAAAACTTAAGTTATTTTGTGCATTCATTTTGATGACGAAAGAAGTTTGAGATAACGCCTTCATTTGGTGCTTCTGGATGAGTAAAGTATTGTCGCCCCATGAACCTCAAGTTCATCATCCACCGTTCAATTGCTTGGGTTTCACATATGATCTTCTTTAATATTGCCCTTCCTCTTCCTCGTGACTTTTTAACTAGCAAAAAGAATCGTAATAGTTGTTATTACTCGTTTTGCTCAAAATCCGTGTGATGTTTTTTTCATAAATATTTTGTGATACACGTGAAACTAAGGCGACATGATTTTTTTTGTTTGAAACGCTCTATATGCGGGATAGATACTTGCTTATTTTTCAACGAGTAGATTAGGATTTTCGGCATGCTGAATTATAATGTGCTTTTTCTACTTTAGAAGGTCTAACCTTGTAACTGCTGCTGCATCTTCCCGTCTTCTTCGTGCCTCTTTTTATTAATATCACCTGATATTTATGGAATAAGGAGCAAGCTCTATTCGGCCACTGTATTTTATTTAGGAACAGCTATATTCAACGCTTCAGTGTCATCATCACGTACCTTGAAGCGTTGAAACTAGTTGTACCTTAATATAATTGAGTGAACGAGTACAATTTCTTCCTTTTTTGAGCGTGAATTTCCACATAGTGGAGCATAAAACAATTGAGTTCGATCCCCGATATTTCGATGTTTGTAATCAGATACTAGCAAGGCAATGTACCGGATGGTATCTATAGGCAAACTCGGCGTCATGTAAGTTCTGTAATTCGTTGTTACCAGTTTTTCCAGGAAAATACTAGAAAAAGTCGAGCCCCCCCTTCCCTAACACAAATATTTCACTAATTGTAGACCCCAATGCGATTGAGATCTACCCTCATGGGTCAACACCATGCTTTCAAGTAGATTCCTTCGTTTTGTTGATTGCATGCATAACATTTAATTGTCCATAACCTCCGCAAGAATCAGATTACAAAAATGCAAATGAAAAATGGAAGAAAAAAAGAAGCCAAAATAAACAAAAGAGTAAGATAAGGATGCAGCCTTTCGTCAGCAATATTCAAGGTATGCCTAGATGAGGCAATACAAGAAACAAGAATTGTGCATCAAAGGAGACAAGGTAAATGGAGAAGAAATCAACATGCTCCAGTTTGCAGATGACATCGCAATAGCGGCGGAAACGCGAGAGAACCTGCATTGGATCAAGGAATGAGGAAATATTATATCAACATCAACAAGAAGAAAACTAAAATCCTTGTGTGTGGCAGAGAGAAGCTGAATGCAGAATATCACTATTAGAGGGGTGAAACTAGAGCAAGTGGAATCCTTCATCTACCTGGGCAGCAGCATGACATGGAATGGAAGAAGTTCGACCAACATCAAGCGAAGAATATCCCCAAGCTAAGAACGCATTAATGAAGAAGAGACAATTGCCATGTTCAAAGAACCTAAGGCCGAAAACATGGAAATAATTCGTCTAGACTTTCGTGCGGAGCATGGCGCTCTATGGTTCCGAGACTTGGAACATTGGAAAAGTGGACCAGCGAATAATAGCATAAGGCCTTTGAAACATGGTGCTGGAGGAGAATGCTGAAGATTAAATAGACAAATAAAGTAAGGAATGAGGAAGTATATAGAATAACAGAAGAGAATAGGACCATATAGAGAACTCTACGGTAAAGAAGAAACAAATGGATTGGACACATATTGAGGTGCAATTGATTTATTCGGAATATAATAGAAGGGAAGACTCCACGTGAAACACAAAGAGACATAGGCCAAATTAAGAAGGATGTAAAACAGAAAAGGTATCAGGGATTGAGGAAATTCACATTAAATAGAGTAGAATGGAGGGCTGCGATAAACGAATCATTGGATGAAATATTGATGATTATGGATGTCATTATGTACATTCATTACTCTAGTGCCTTAGTACTTGAACAAACAGCTTAGTTATATCTGAAACAGCTCAAGTGCCACCTCTATCTCTACTAGCTCTAAGCATTTTAGCCATTTTAATCACATGATAGACGTAATTCTTAACCGGAGAATTAACATTTAATCGTTATCATTTTGAAAATTTCTTTTTAATTTGTTAATTGACAAGCTACAGTAATCAAACCACAGTAATCAAACCACAGTAATCAAACCACAGTAATCAAAGGCGCCTAATAATTCCTTAAGAAAATATTGAAAAACGCTGAATTTTGGGTACATTTTTTTTATTTTTCGGTATTTTTTTTCTTTTTGCTGGATACCTTGCTCCCAGCGTTCATCCAACTTTTTTAAGCCTTTAAAAAAGTAGGATTTCGGTAGGTCCTAAAAATAGGCATCTGTGTTGGCGATGGTCGCCTCGTTCTTCGTCCAGATTTAGGATAAATTTAAAGTAACAAACAGAGGCTAGAGAAGGAAGGAAGGTTAAAGTAGAAATGTATGCAAATGTGAATCATACAAAAATACAGGATGCGGCGCATAAATCCGGACAAACACGTGTTTCCTCGAGTTAGATTTTCTCACCGGGTCAGCGAAACCTTTCCCAGACTACTCCAAAGCATTATAGCCTGCCGCAATATCGTAAACAGTTGATCCGGGGTACCAGAAAAATCGCACTATTTCGAAATATAATGCCCAGCAAGAGCACTTTCGATAATAGCGGCTCTTCGATTGTACTTCGCACTTGTACGTAACCTCTCGGCCATTTTGAGGTTATGACTGTTTACTAGATGCCTATAGGTTTCAAGGACGCCTATTGCCACCTCCAGTGGAACTACGATATTGCGGGAAACTCAAATTGAACTTTGTCCGGATTTAAGTGTCGCACCCTGTGTATACTATATTTCCCTAGTTGGATAGACTTTTTTAATATTGCTACAGATAAGTTAACCTTGCAGGTAAAAATATCATGGGTATTTCACATTATTGACCTTGATATCACTTTTAATTCACTTTATGACTACTCTATAAAATGGGATTTATGTTACCCCCTTTTTTTGGCATTTCAAATTCTCATATGCCAATTCCCAATTTGTACCATATTCCGTGAATTTCTCTGGCGTGAATATTTGATTTTACATTTTAGTCATTTTTCGGTTCACGCACTTATGCCTGCTAATAAGTATTTTTAATGCTATATACATTTAACACCAATATGTGGTACTTTTTGGTATATCGTATATGCTTTTAAATTCTTGTCAACAATAGGATTTGAATTAAAAATGTATTGGCATTTAGGGAGCTTTATTTCCAATGGATCGTGTGATTTATTATTCCAATTTGAGTACATTATTATGTATTCCTATTGAAGGCTTCTGTTGCGCTCGAGCTTCAGGTGTTCACAAAGGCTGTTTATTTCATGCACGTTCCGTTGTGGTGACAAAGTACCCAGTTGAAACAGTATTATTATATACGTCATCATTTCAGCAAGCATCTGAAAATAATGAAAGAATCCATTCTCTTATTGAAAAATGTAATTTTCGTCAAATTGCGAATCTTTAACTGAATCAGGAGGTATTTTATATCAATCACACCTACCGCTGTTAACACCTTTACCTTGATGTTTATAAATCCACATAAGGAAAATTGGATTTTTAAATTACTCAGCTCTTTTCCAAAAAGCTGCAACTGAAAGAAAAAGTATCATTTAGATGGAGTCAAAGTTATCAAACTCACATGCTCATAATTCCTGATTGGCTTTTTCTGTTTTTTTCCCCTTGAACGCAATAACAATTTGTTTTCGCTTGTAAGTACCAGAGTTATCGTCCGTAAGTGCCATTTTTTTAACTGAAATAGAAAAATATATTCGTTTCATTCAGTAACCATTGGATAATCATCCATATTAGAAATTAAATGTGGCGAAGTACGTTTGTGACAGTTTATTTTATTTTATTAATATGTACCCTGCAAGCCATCGCTAGGGTGTGGCAGGGGGTAAATACACATCAGAATAATTTTACCCGAACATGACCCTACCGTGGTCAAACAATGTTATTATGATCCCATATTGTTCGTGGAAAAAATGGCATTTTAAATCTATCTGCTCTGTATTTAATCTCCCTAATTTTATTAGAATGATCTTTCCTACCGAAATAAAAATGGGGTAATAATAGATTTTCAACATCACTGCTAAAGAGACCTTCTTCCAATTTATGCAAGAGCTTGAATCTGTAATGTAACCTTCGCTCCGTTATTGATTACCAACCTAGCTGCTCTGATATTTTGCATACGCTACTAAATTTATCATAACAACGTTTTATAAATCTAGCTCCTCTAAATGTATCCTACCAGTGACTACATAGTCAATGTCGTTAACGTATAGTAGGAATGAAAGAGGTCCGATAACACTTCCCTGGGGAACACCAGAAGTAACTTCTACTGCATTTGAGCTAACTCCATCTATCACTACTCTTCGAAACCGACCATTCAAAAAGTCTTTAATCCAAACCCGGATCTTTTTATCTATGCCATATGCTTCAAGTTTTGTGAGTAGTTTACTATTAGGTACTTTGTCGAAGGCTTTCTTAAAATCTAGAAAAATCGCGTCCACTGGATCATTGCCCTCTCTCGAAGTACGAAAATCATAAATAAAAAGCGCAAGTTGTTTCTCGCAGGATCTACCTTTTCGGAAACGTACTGATTTTTCATTAATAACTCCTGATTATCGAGGTGTCTCACTATCGAACTAGCAACTATATGTTCCATAACCTTGCGCGAAATGGATGTGAGGGAAATAGGTCCGCAATTGCTCGGTTCCTCCTTGTCTCCGTTTTTTATTATTGGTGTTACGTAAGCATTTTTCCAATCTCTGGGAAACTTCTGATCTACCAGCGACTCATTAAATATTATTTCTATACACAACGCAATTTCTGAAGCTAGATTCTTAAATAAATGAGCGGGTATTTCATCGAGCTTAGAGGATTTATTAGGCTTTATATTTTTCAGCAAACGGTCTATTCCATTTCATGAAATTTCCATTTTGGGCATCGGTTGACCGACAGGGTTTGGTAAGTAAATGGGGGTATTCTGTGAGATATTAGTGAAAACACTTTGAAAGAAGGAATTTTTAAGTTCGCCTTTTCCAAACTCCTGGTTTCTCTTTCTCCTTTATCATTTTAGAGTGAATTAACAGTTGACTTATTTCCCTGAACTTCTCTAAATTATCCGTCCGATGCTATTTGATAGGTGTTAAATGAACTATTGCTAACACTGAACCTCACTTCATTCAAAGCTACATAATTTGTAAAAGAAGGCTTTAAAGACCCACTGATGGACCCTCTTGCTGATCTACACTTTAATCTAAAAAAAAGCCCTGCATTGTGACTAATTTTAACAAAAATGCTCTCTAATGCGAAATGACTTGGAAGATACAGGAGTGAAGAGCATATAATTTAATTATTAATTAAACTATTTTTCCGTGAAATTATTTTGCCTTGGATAGCAAGAACTGCATCTTCCTACCACTTTCACAATGAAAATTAATGGAAAACGCTGTCATTTTCCTTATTAATTTGATGATTGCGTAAGTAACATTGATTTAAGTGCGGACAATTACGTGAAATACACTTCATATTCGTGCGCTAAAATTTTACCAGAGTAAGAAAATGGAAGAACGTGAACACAAGAGTTAAGGAGAAGGAAATATAATTAGCTGAGAGATAAACTCAGGTGAAAACTAATAGGGCAAAGAAAACATTATGGGAAGAGTAATTCGAGGATATGGAGGGTTTACTACATGGAATAGGCGTATTGGGCATGCTAGACTGAAAAGTGAAGTGACTTCCAGAATGTAAAAAAGCAAGTTCATGTCACACTATTAGAAATTCAATGGGTAAAATATTAATCGAAAAAGAAGAGGTTCTGAGAAGATAGAAATAATATACAGAGGAACTATATGATAAAGAAGATTAGACTAATGAGATGGATATTGAAAGGGAAAATGATGTTAGAATCAATAGTTTAGGACCACAAATATGTTGCTACAAGATAGCAAAGGCATCAAAAGAAATGAAATCGAAAAGCTTATTCGAGTAATTTATGAGTGATGAGTTTGACTGGAAGACTTTGATTACCATTGATGCTTATCCCAAAAAGGTAATAGCAGCAATGCGAGTGGACCAGAACTTCAGTTCATTCAATGGTACACATCATTATAGCTTTTCCGAGAAGAATTGAAGGCTGAAATATAGTGATGAACCCCTTATCTAATAAATATTTTTCACAGTCGCAATTTCCTCGCATGCACAAAACGTTACCTCGTACCGTAGGCTTCGGTCAGATTCCATGGCGAGAATTTGATCAATCAGTTTCCATAGTTTAGTCTTCTGAAAATTTAGATTTAATTAAACCATAAGGTTGCTGAGTACATTAATCATAAATGTGAACTGTGAATGTATATCAATTTATTAAAATTAAATCCGAGGGATGCAATATTAAACTTTAAAATTTCCTAAAAAGGCCAAGCATAGAAGTTTAAAGATTAACGACTTTTTCAATGTTTAAATTTAAAATTTAAAAAGTATTTTTTTGAAAATAATTGAGTGAATAAAAATTCTTCGCTTACCTTATCATTGATCATTTTTGATATCAGTATGGTCAAAGACTGAATTATTAACTGAAAAATACTCATAGTTGCAATTTGGACGTTCAGCGAAAAAAATATATGGCTACTTTTCCTTGGGTTTAGAAACCAATATAAGAAGAAAGTAAATAAGACGAGATTTGAAGTCCACATGGCTAGAACTTGAGGCCCGTAGAGGGAATTCGCTTCTCCAATTCCGCTGAATAAAGCAATGTGAGCTTTTCTCAAATCCCCGACGGTTTGGCGACGGACGCGGCTTCGCAATGGGTGCGGTGATTTCTGAGCACACGGCGCCAGAGCGGCCAATCTCCTATGAATTGCGGCGAAGCATGCGTTGTGGAGTTGCAGAAATGTATAATGTTGCAGGTTAAGTATGCATATTGCAGCATTTCCATAGCACATCATCACTGTTAACCCATTGAGTAATATGGGTAATTTTGATGGAACCCAAACCCACACCCAACCAAGGTGAACGATGGGATTGAGTGTGGTCAATAAAATTATCAATTTGCGTTCTGATCTCATGATATTTATCACGGGCCCTTGTCCACGCCAACAAATCGCTATGACGTTCACCAGGTTCCTAATCAACTTTTTCACTCGCAATCTCCGTGCGATGAATATTGCAATGCACACTAGGTAGGTTGTGATGATCAATTGCGATAAGATGTAGCGGCTTCTGATTTTGAATCCGTTGAACGCCAGCCATGTGAATTTTGTCGATTTGGAGGACGCAATGAAAGTCAAGATGCACTGGAACAAGATCAAAGCGATCAGCAAGGACATTGCTGCTATTTTTTCGAATTTCCCGAGTAGATTGAATACGTCTCTTTTTTCATTTGTAGCCAGGGACAGCCCAAAGATGCTGCCGGTAAATGATAGGGGTCGTAAAATTTGGTTTATCTCGCGGAGAGCCCTCTTCCTCCGGGTACGAATCGCCTGTCGCTGTTTCATTGGAAGAACATACTTATTCATGTTTCTTACTTGTCCTTTATACCTTCAATATGGCTTTAATACGGGCGATTTTGCCTAATATTAGTAATTTATCGAGTTTCAACGAAATATAATGCGTTCCTGGTATGTTTGCCCAGCTGTCCAAATAACTTCACCCACCATGAACATATAGTACACCGAATTCCCGTCCCATTAAAGAAATCAATATTCCCAACTAACGAAGACTGGGCTGCTGCTATGCTGTCTATTCATCAAACCCAAAACGATTTTCTCGTTTTACTTGAATTTTTTTTCGTTCCAACTCTTTAAATCTTGGGTAGGATAATTTATATGGAATTTAAATTTTTCAATTTTTATTACTTTTGACTTATATAAATGAAATCTGTTATGATTTGCACTCTGAAAATTTTTCATTGAAATTTTCAATAAAATTCCTGATTTGAAGAAGTTATCCAATAAACCAATCTTCCTTTGCATATGCAGCCTTCGGATTCCTAACCTTCAAGCTATTTATTCCTTTTTCATTTTTATCACAAGTACTAGTTTAAAGAGCTGTAAGATTTTTATTTTCCTCAGTTGTTCGAAAACGGCTCTTGAACTTCAATCATCTTGGAATTTTATGTTGAATTCATTGTTTATGGCAATGATCTTTAGTGTTTGAGGACAATGAATTTTCCCTCACTTTCATTGGGATGAATTTTTAGTACGTGCATTTTCCGCTTTATTTCGCTTAAAATCCCAAAAAAAATCGCGGTCACATGGGATATGCTCTTGACCATAAATAATTCAACTATGAACTAATCAAGTCTAATGAATGAAAACAAGAAGCTCTATTTATGCTAATGGCTATGGATGTAGAAATAACCTATCCCTGCCGATCTATGAAAGCATGCTTGGTAGTTATTATAAAAGTGATTAAATTAGATGGACAATAAGAAGGAAATTAGATAGTCCATTCGTAAGGAACTATTTTAATATTATGCATAGGAGGGAAAAAATATTTGAACTTGATCAATTTTTATTTATTTATTTACGCACCCTGCAAGCCACTGCTAGGGTGTGTAGCAGGGGGTGAATATACTTCAGAATACTTTTTACCCGAACATGACCCAATCGCGGTCGAACAGTGTTATTATGATCCCCTATCGTTCGTATAAAACATTGCATGTTAAATATATCTGTCCTATACTTAATCTCTCTAATTTCACTAACATGATCTCTCCTACCGTTGTACGATGGAGGCAATAATACATTTTCAGTATCACTGCTAAAGAGACATCCTACGAATTAATGCAAGAGCTTCAATCTTTAATTTAAGCCTCGCTCCGGGAGTGATTCTCTACCTAGCTGCTCTGATATTTTGGATGCGCTACTAAGTTTATCATAACAACGTCTAACATATCTAGCTCCTCTACGCTGCCCGCGATCCAATTCGGTAATTAATCCAACTTCGTGAGGATACCATATCCTTGCAGAGTATTCTAAATAAGGCTGGACCAGCGACAGATAACATTTCTCTTTGACCTTTTCATCACGTTTACCAAGTATTCTTCTTATAAATCCTAATTTTTTGTTAGCTTGTCCACATATTCCCCGTAGGTATTTCACGCTGGAGAGATGGGTGAATGGGATGAATGAGTGAGGGTAACACCTAGATATTTAATTGCACGAACGATATGGGATCATAATAATATTGTTCGACCGCGGTAGGGTCATGTTCTGGTAAAATTATTCAGTGTGAATTCATCTCCTTCCACACACCCTGGCGGTGGCTTGCAGGGTATATATTTAAAAAAAAAATAAATGAATAGTTTGAGTCTAAAAATTCCATTTTGTTCTTCCCAATGAAGTAGGCCCTCGGAAGGGAATTGCTGTTTTTCCAAAAATGTAGGCTGTGCCCTATAATACGTCCAAACTGGTATCACGGTAAGCCACTGCATAATCGACAAATAAACTTATTATACTAGTGAAAACGGATTCAATTTTGTTGGCGTAAAGTAGTAATAAAGGAGCTCCTATGACACTTCTCTGAGGAACACTTGAAGTAAATACTACTGCATTTGAGCTAACTCCTTTTATCACTACTCTTTAGACCCGACTTTCAAAAAGTCTTTAATCCAACCGCGTATATTTTTATCTATGCCATATGCTTCAAGTTTTGCGATTAGTTTACTATGAAGTACTTTGTCAAAGGCTTTCTTATAATCTAGACAAATTGCGTCCACTGGAACATTGCTCTCTCCCGAAATAAGAATATCATGAACAAAAAGTGCCAGTTGTTTCGCAAGATCTACTTTTGCGGAAACCGTACTGATTTTACATTACTTCTGATTACCGAGGTGTCTCACTATCGAACTAGCAACTATATGTTCCATAACCTTGCACAAAAAAATTGAGGAAATTGGTCTGCAAATATTTGGTACCTCCTTGTCTCCGTTTTTTAATATTGAAGTTACGTTAGCCGTTTTCCAATCTCTGGTAACCTTGTGATCTACCAGCGACTTCTTCAATATTATTTCTAAATACGGCGCAATTTCCGAAGCTAGATCCTTAAATAAACGAGCGGGTATTTCATCGGGCCCGGAGGATTTATTAGGCTTAATATTTGTTAGCAAAAGATCTATTCCATCATATGATATTTCAATTTTGGGTATCGGTTGACCGGCACGAGAATATTGTTGAAGGTTACAAATGTTTATATTTGATGCATTTGGTAATCATTACGCTGTTTTTAAACGCATAGTTTGTTATCATGTTCTGAGTGCCACCAATGATGTCTTATGATGGTGACTTGATGCCTGCCCTCCTGCGGGCGTACAGTCAGAATTCATGTGGGCCCTCAATTCAGTTCAGACCATGAAACATGAAATCCTACTTCGAGGCCACTTTCCGACAGGAAGGAATCACCATTCCTGTCTGCAGTTTTGTTTAATCATCGACTTTTCCGTCTGAGTTGTACTCTTTTGTAACTGATGTTTCAGTCGCTTTTTCATATATGATGAAAACTATGGCATTGAACCTTTTTTTCATATTAAAATCGTTTATAATTCAAATTCTTTAGTGATTTTACTGTCACTATATATATATATATATATATATATATATATATATATATATATATATATATATATATATATATATTATTTTAGTAAATGCGATCGAAAATAATTTTTCAGACGATTATATTAAGCGTTACCATGTCGCATCCATCGTTGTGAAACGGTTGCATCAGGCGACCCTTTTGCCTTTTGGATCGCTGAGATTACACCTCCGTATTCTGGGAACTATATTTCAACCGGGCAGCCACGTTGCCGCCTGGCTCAGCGAGCACCCGGAGATAGTCCGAACAGTTGCTGCACGGAGATCGGCGAGGGCGAATGACCAGCAGCAGTCTCATGATCCTAAAAAGGTCTCTTTTCTCTCATACATGAATCCGTGTCTCCTCCAACATCCATCCTCATTTGTGAATATCTCAATCACTTTTCTGAAACCGTAGCAAGATCCGAACAAGTTTAGGGCGCGCCAGCGACGCGCAAATGTAGGCCGTTCCGGTGAGCAGGGCTCACCTCTACCGGTCTTCTTGGGTGTATAATTTTAATATTGTCGGGGGAATATAAGGGCGATTGAGTAAATATGTTGTTTGTGTGAAGAGGAAACTGACAAACTAAGGTTAAGGTATTTATACATACATAAAATATTTGTTTTATTTTTTTCTTTACATGTATATATTTTTTTTTATTTTTTTTTGTTTTGTTTATTTATTTTTTGTATCAATTTTTTTAAGCATATAATTTCAAATAATATGTTTCTATACTATCATTATAAATATTTTTTTAATTTTTATAAATGGTTAAGCTTTTTTATTTATATTTATTAATTTAGTTGATCACAAGATTTGGGTCTGAATTAAAGATTTTTGATTTACCAAATACAGAGAAGAGAACTAAAATTAGACAGGTATAGGAAATACTCATGGGCGAGTACATTTTTAGACAGTGTACGAGTATGTTTTGTCGGAAGGAGAGTGTCATGGCTCCAGATATCAATAAACAATTTATTTCTAGAGAGTGGTTGTCTCTCGTAAAAGTTTTGAGACAATTTGTTACAGTAGTCCTGAATTTAAGGGAGATGGTGTGCCTCCCTGACATCTTTCATATGGGTACGTATGCTCACGCGGAGAATTGAGCGTAGAGTTTTTTTTTTGAAACGTTTCCATTGAATTAATAATTGGTTTTCGTTTGGCAAAGACCTCACATCCGTAAAAGAGGATTGGCCGAATTAGGGCGCTATACAGCCGCTCTTTGGTGGAGTGGCTGATGGAGGAAGAAGAGGAAACCAGATAATTTAGTGCAAAACAGGCTTGAAGAGGTTTTGATATTTCGATGCGGGTGTGTGGTAGGAAAGTTAGGCGAGGGTCCTGGATGATCCCAAGAAACCAATGTTCATAAGCCCTGGGAATAAGTGTTTTGTTGAGTGTGATGACGTTGCGAGGGGCATGTTTTCTGGTGCGTTTGTAATAACGTGCATGCTTTGTTTGCGTTGATTTGTATCTTCCATGTTTTAGTCCATTTGTGGAATCTTTTTAAATAAGTGTTTAGTTTGCGAATATTGGTGTGAATATTTGTGTATCATGATGTTGCGGAGATCGCGGTATCGTCCGCGTACATATGTAGCGTAGTGTGTGTGCATATCATTGATGTATATGTGGAAGAGGAGTGGACTAAGCGGAGAGGCTTTGGGGCTCCTGCCTCCGAAGGGCGCGAAGAGGAGAGTGTCCTTCAGCAGCGAAAAATTGACGGCGATGAAAACAGCTCTCATATATTAACGAGGAGGCCGAAGACACTTCCAAATAAATGGAAACTTTTGAATACCACAATAATCTGTCCAATTAGAGCACAGCTAGGCATTGGTCAATTAAAAAGCAGCCCGCTTATGGTACCTCGATGACCTTTTATAAATAAGGAACTGAGGATACCGCTTTCAATATTTGTCATTTCCGCAGAAAATTCACGGACGGGAGAGATCTTCTGCCTACGACAAGCTTCACTGCTATTTAAATTAATGATTTGTGTTTTTTTAAATATTTTTCAGCAAATAAACCCTTCAAAACGAGTCATGTGCTCTTAACCTCACCTACCTGAGATAGGTACAATGTACTTCTCAGTACTTGTTGACTCTGCCTGAGATGTCTCATAAGATAAACGGGAAATTAATATAGGGAAAAAAATAATAAATGGGGGGACCAAAAATTTGTATTAATTGGGAGTAAATACAGGAAAATATCAAAATAAGTGCGCATCCTTTGAAATGAGTTGCTTTGCAGTATATTTACACTCTTTATCTTAGTGTTCCAATACTGCATTTGTTCGAGGAATGTTTTGAGGAATATATTGCTTCCACCGATTCCTGATAAAGATACACTCCTACACAATGGACCTCTGCCGCTTGATTCTATTTTCCTACATAAGCATGTATAAAATACAAAGAATATTTAGTTCGAGCAGAGGTTAGTGAAAATTTTTGAATCAACTCGAATACAGACTGAAGGCGGATAAGCCGGCCTTGGATGGCAACATTTTATTGCATTTTTGGCAAAAAAGAGGAATATATTCATCTGTAATAATTACCAAAGATGTTGTTTTTGCAGCGTGATTAGTATTCACAGTTTAAATCTGTTTAAAGCTCTTTTTCCATTTTCAAAGTCCGATCAAATTGATATAAAATAACTATGTATGCCATCAAAGCCGATGCCATCTGAAAAGAAAACAAACATTGCTGTTATAATTTTTTTCAATTCCTCCATTATTTTCAGTTATGCGTTCAAGAAAATACATTAACAGAGCGTGATTGCTAATTTCAATTTGAATGCAAGAAATACATAATTAATAATATTCTGCGGTGTTCGCTTTGTAGGATATACGTATATGGTGCACAGCTTGCAATGATATTCATTTTCCTAATTTCTCTACTTTTTTCATTTCTTAAAACCGTATCCCTTTGCATACGTTTATATGCAATTTTTCTCGTAAAATACTAATGTTGTGTTTACTAGAGAAAATGTAAGCAAGTATTTGGATATTATTTTTTTTAAAATAAGTTACGGTATTTTATCCACAATGCAATTGGAAGTAAGACCTGGCGAACCTCAAGCTGAGTGCAATCGCACGATTTTTTATTCGAGCTGGCTCAATGGAGCAAAATGCGATATGCAATTACAATGCACATACACGATATTAAGTAGCATCTTTAATTCATTGTGATTTACGTCATGAAGAAATACTGGGCAAATAAAATCGTCAGTTATACGGTAGGGATATGCATGTAAAACTATTAAAGAAATTATTAAAGCTTGAGCTTACACATGCGACCAAACTACGTTTTATGGGTGATCTTAGTCTTTGGTGTCAGTACTATGGCAAGTCCCCTCATAAAATTGTAACGTTTCTCAAAAATGGGAATCATTGATACTTTGACTTTCAGCCTGGAAGGGTGTGTAATGAATACTATCCATAATTGAACCTTCAGGTAACCGTATAAAAAGAGACGTTTCAGGCGTGATATGGTGGAATATCATGATTAATTAAAAATAGCAATTTTCCACAAAAATAAAATTTAATGCGACCGGTTTCAATGTTACTACACCGGATGACCTGATGATGATATAGTAACATTGAAACCGGTCGTATTAAATTTTATTTTTGTGGAAAATTGCTATTTATAATTAATTCAGGTAACCGTATCTAGTTCATCGTGGAAACAAAGTCAGGGGTGGCCTATAGAATAGTAAGTTTTTCATGTGATTGAATGTGGATTTAATGGAGCCTCAACTCGACAACGCTGTAACTTTGAGTCGACGAGTTTGCTGTTGTGTTATTACGGTATGGCAGCTTTCGTCAATAATGAAGTAAATCATACTTGACGAGACCTACATCGCTGACCCAACCATTGTGACCAATGCCAGTATTTTTTAATAATTACTCTTTATAAAGTGAAAACGAATTAAGTAAGGCTCATGTATAAGACACTGTAGAACAAAATTACACTTATGAAAGTAATGGACTGAAACTACAAAACGGATTACCTGTAAATAGGGTATCCATTGCACTGAAGAAACCAAAAGCTTTTAACGTTAAAAAAAGGTAACACTAGATTCATAATGAACTGCAAAAAGAAAAAACGAGAAAAAATGCGAAAATTGAGTGAAATGTTAGTCAGAAGAGATTTTTTGTTTCGATGATGGTGCATATATCCAGCAATTAGTCATGCATATTAGCCAGCAAGGCACATAAAATATTACAATAATGAAGACTGTGAATGACAAAATTGCTATATCATTTTGTGTTTTCTTGCTGTTTTTAACCAATTAATAATACAGTCGTTTTATTTTCGTGTCATAATGCCAAGGGTAAGATTAATTTCTTTTGCAAGCATTGTGATATTTTATTAACCAGTGACACAAACTGGTGCGTCATGGGAACGTGACCATAGCAAAAAGCTCATAGATCACCATAGAATTCCAATTCATTCATGCATCTCCGTATTTGAAATATTTCTTGTTGATTTCTTTGCGCTAGTAAGAACTCTTTCGGTAAATTCATGCTCAGCTAATTCGAGACCTCTGAAAAGCCACATGACTTTTCATCTAAACTTTGAAATAATAAAATAAAGGATTTAAAAAATATGTTTTAGGAAATATATCGTCAATGTTTTGTCATCAATTCAGATGAACTCGGCTGTGTTGGAATTTCACTTGAAAATATCAACTGCCATGAAATTGTGCCCAAGGAAAGTCATTATTTTACCTTTTTATTCAGAGTGAGTTTCAAAATATTTTTTTTCATATAGTGAATTCCCTCATAATAATAGCTCCCGCTTGTCTGCTAGGAAAATTCATCACTATAATACACTATTATTATGGTGTGATTACCAAATAAAGTAAATAGTGTTCCATACACTCCTACTGTTTCTTTATAAATGGTTTTCATTTCATTTAGGTTAAAGTAAATTGTTATCGCAGAATCTAACTTATTCAAATTAAATAACATTGAAGAGTGGAGAAATGTCTTTTCTCGAGTCGATGGTAGGTACTTTACCGTTGTCATCAATCGGAGATCGAGCTTAATGAAGCCGCAGGCTGAAAATTTAAGCTTCAATAGGAGTAGTTGACTCTCAAAATATTGGAGCTGTAAATAATACCAAAGGCGTTGAGTTGAAATGCACCATTATATAATATCTTGGTAGAATAACGCTTAATTAAGTATACACGATGATTTTATCTGCTTTGAAAATCATTTATTGAATTAAAATAAATATTTTGTAAAGTTAAATTCAATTGCAAAAAACTAAATACTTATCATACTTCTAATAAGCAATTTGGAAAATAATGCAATACCTCTTGCTGGGTTTCTGGATCACTGTTTCGAAGTAGGGCTTCATGAAGGTATTTCCAGGTTTGATCCGTCTGAAAATAAAAATTATAAATGCTTAGTTTATGTTGAATTTTCGTGATTGTTTTGAGCTACAGGTAATTTCGTTGAAGGCACATTGTGTATACATCACCAATATCTTTCTTTAGTTTCCCAAATAAGGAAATGGAATTTTTGAAATGATGAAAATATGTTAAAAAAGGTATCGAGTTTCCTCATGCCACCGCTACTTTCTATTAAACGACCTCAGATTATTTAGTACCAGGATTTGTAAACTACTTACTCCTTTAACCCTTGGATATCATGATTTTCCATGATCAAAATTTATACATATGGACTTATTTCTGGTGGGAGGCGTCAGTAGAAATTTTTATTGAAATTTCTTAAATGGGGTGAATTCAATTTCAGTTGTGAAGGTCTACAACAATGTGTATTTGTAACGTTATGGCTGTAGACACCATGAATGCTATTACTTGCTGGATGTTTGATATGAAATGAAATTTCATGTAAATATTCTTTGTGTTCATTAATTTTTAACAATCTCTCGCCGGGGTCGAAATAATCGAATGTTTCGACATGGTCATATTTTACCTGCTCAATGATCCTTTGGCATGTTGAAACTACCAGACACAGCGTTACAGAGTAGCATACGTTGAAAGAAAATTTTTGCAGTGTAAATATGATGAAGCCCTCACTCCAGATTCCCTGGTTGCACATCCAGTACATGAAGAAAGTCATATTCGAGAGGGTGATAATCACCAGAGCCAACATCTGGGGTCCGAAAACGGAGTTTATCAACTCTATTGACTCGTACAACTTCAAATAGGCGAATCTGACCGTTTTGCAAGCCACGAATTTGGAACTGGATCCACAGTTACCGCGCCGGCGGCGAATCGTTTTCAGCAGTCGACCCTCATTCGAATCGAACCAACGGATTCCTTCCCGCGATGCGTCGAATGCCTTCCGCGAAAAAATCATGCTGTTCATTTTATCGTTGATAAGAACCATACAGCGGCTCGCCAGCAACAAGAAAACGTAGTATTGCGAGCAAATGATGCAAAGAGCTATGGATCCATAGAGGAGGCAGATGGACGCGGAAACGGTGTCAACAATTGTGGTCAGCCAGGAAACAGCAAGCCAAGTGGTGAGCAAGGCGAGTTGAACGAGCGATGTGACCCAAGCAAGGCGGGACAGCTTCTTGACCCCGGGATGATCCTCTGACCGCACTTCCCCCATTTCGTCCAAAATGTGCGAGATCATGAGGATTGCGCCGTGGAGCCGTGGCCGTCGAGCGAAGTAAGCCACGATGGCCGTCCCAGATAGGACATAGGTTTTGATGGTGAGAAATAAGGTGGCGTCCCACTTGAAGATCCCTCCATATTTCGATCTGTTCTCCTGGATTCGTTCCCAAAGGGGGGAGAACGAGCCGCAGAAGGCCAGAGTGACGGCGACGAGTAATGACGGCCCGTAGAGGCGGTGAAGGAGACGGACGAGTCTCCCACCGTCAGCCGTCAAGAAGGAGACGCCAACTGCCTCACTCAGCACGGATACGGGTCTGAAGACATTCACAACGCGTCGATGTGTTTTCAAAGTGCAAGTTGTCATAGTGTTCGCCTTAGGAGAACTTTGATATCAGCCGTGTTGAAGATATTTGCGAACCGATCTGAAATATAATCTTATGAGTTGCGCGAGGGAGAGTGTAGACTACCGGAAAAAAGCTTCCTATATGTTCAACGTTAAATTTCTCTTTTTATTCCTCGCGCTTGTACTCCAAGTAGCATCTGGTGTAAATATCTAAAATTCATCAAATTCACTCCTTAATGCAGCCATGAAGCGTCATTCAGATGTATTATGATTCGATTCTCCTTTCTCATTTTCATGTCAAAGAGCCTCATATTTCAGTATCAAGGCATAAAATACATACCTTCAGTTTTTGGTCTACCTCCGACGGCTGATAAATATTTTATATCCATGAACAAACATTTACCTGATAATGTCGAAGGAAACCACGAAATTGAGCTAAGAAGTGTCTCTGATAAGTTTGAACAAATTATACCTTTTTTTATGCGAAGTTGTTTTGAATATTGAATTGAGCTTAAATAATGATAATTTCTCCAAAATTGGGAAGCGAGCTTGCAAAGCTAACAGGCCATTCTATAGTAAATATCCGAAGACATTTTCTCATTCACTGTGACTCCTGGAGGAAGATAAATACAATTTCCCATCTTTAGTAATTCACAGTTTGAAGCTGAGTACACGGTAAAAGCACGACAATAAGAGCAATTATCTGTTAATGATGTGGTATTTATCGATTTCGAAAAGGTAGACAAATTCGAAAACTATTTTTCTGAGTAATTTTTTTGATATCCTAACAATAAAAAATTATACTAATGATGCGTTTTGAAAATTGATACGAAAGATTACAATCTTTGTGTTAACTTTTATTCAGTGGTTTTCAGCATAAAAGCCTGTTGAAGGAGGTTCCGTGTAGTCTCTTTCCTCCCCTTCCCACACCTCTCAAGCCAATCAATCTCCAAATGCTCCTTGTTATTTGTAAATCAATGTAAATTACTCTCAACGATGAAAGATCTAGATTTTGTGTATATAAGGTTTCACCAGTTTCGGAAATAACCCACGCCTGAAATTGTATAATGAAATAGATGGTCTATTTTATTTCGCAAAAGTTAAAATCAAATATATTTCCGTAAAAAGAAATATTTATGTCTTGCTGATGCGTTTGTTTTTAACCCATGGTCGTGTATTATGAATATACGACGGTTATTTTCATTTTATTAAGTTAGGCCCGTTTTCTCATAAAAATATATTTTTTAAGAGAGGTGCTCACTGCTGGTTTCAGTTTCTTACAAATCTACTTCACTTAACTATACGTAATTGCCGTTTGATTAACATTTCAATACATTCGTTAACTCCTCAGTATAGTTTACCACCTGGATATTGAACCAGTTGACAACAGTGGTCTTGAAATTCTTGTCTTCAAACCGTAGTCCACCAAGCCGATTTTTCAATTGAAAGAAGAGTAAATAACCGCTAGGTGTAACTTGCATACTTAGAGCTGAAATATATTTAAGCGATGTGAGAATATTAGTAATTATTTGCGGTAACAGAGACCTAGGTCTTAATCTGACAATTATTTATAAAGAGACATATTAGTAGAGCCATACTTTGACGGACTCTTGATGGACTCAGCGATTCACTTGGGTCTCTGCATGTATAGACAAGATGTTATGACGATAAATCTTGCGGAAATTCGAGTTTTGATGAGAAAAAAATGAGTTTTGGACCTGAAGCCCAGCCATTAATATAAAGAAGTATACGCACAGGTGAAAAAATGTTCGAGTTATTTTTTCGAGATTAGCATCAAGAGGGAAACGTGAAGTTACGGTTGCGGCATCTCCCGCAGTTTCTTTGGAATTTGTCATATATGGTGTTGAATTCTTTTGCTTGTTTCCTCAAATCTCGGTGGAGTTCGGAAAGATGAAGAATTTTCTTACTCTGAGATTCTGAGGGGCATTCCGATTCAAAAATGCCCTGAAACTTATCGTGTGGGAATGCTGTTAAGTACATTTTGTGGTAGAAGATTTTACCTAACGCTGAATTAAAACTTCTAAGCAAATAAATCACAATGATGAACAATAAAAAACTATTATGATTATTTTAAATAATTTATAAAAATGTTTAATTAGATATTCAACAAATAATAAAGGACTAAAGCTGAACAAGTGAAGTATAGTGTGTGATCATACTTACGTGAAATCAGATATCACTTCCGCCAGATCACATTATCCCGTAATGGCATTTACTCAGTATCATATAGTTGATATAAAGATAATCCGCCCCAGTATTTTAATTTTATAAATATAAATATGGCACCAAAAAATATATTAAATATTAAATACCTCAAGGCATCAACTAGATTAATTAGAACAGTTAGGTAATGCTTTAGGAGGAGGATGAGTTTTGCAATAGAAAGGTGTATAGAAATCGATATATGCAGGAAGGTAAGAATAGGAATGCGAATAAAGGAGTAAGGCCAATTTGAGAAGGCCTGAGTTAGCTCATACAAAGAGGCTGAATTTGATTACAGGGGCTTTATCTAAAGATGTAAGAAAATACATGAAGACTTTGATGCCGAGCGTGGTTTTGTACGACTTGTTTCTACAGTCGTAGCGTTAGGAGGCTACGCATGGATTGGAGGCTATGGATATGCGGGTGTGAAGAAAAATAAAAATTGTTATAGACGGAAAGGAAAATGATTTTCGATTTAATGATTCCGTCACTAGGGGGGGTTTCAAAAACAAGGTTAAGTCCATTGGCTCATTAAAAAAATTGAATGACAAATAACTTGATTAATGCGACACTATCAGAGGGTAAAAATCATTCGCCTTGACCGGGATTCGAAACCGAATCTTTCAATGTCCGGTCGAGTGCTTTAGCCAGTTAAGCTATCGAGGCGTCCTCCTAAACTCTCTAATTTTATCGCCCTCCTAAACTGTGAGGGATCCGGCTTCGTATTTATTTACATTTGGTCCGGACGGATAAACTTTTGTCCACCAATTTCTGGCCTGGAGCTATGTAGTAACGGTTGCCATGCAATGAAGTATGATCAGCCATAACGACTAGTCTGCTTTATAAAGCAATCTTCCTGGGTCCTGGTATTCTTAAGAATACGAAATTCAGAGGCAATTCTGGCGGTGGAGTTTAAATGATTTAAAAGTGAAAAAAGGCAGTACTATTTTAGCGTAAATTTTCATCACTAAAATTACTTCCATATTTTGATTTAGAGGTATTTAGACGTGAACTAAGGGCTCTCGAGTTTTTTTTTTACTCTTTTTACATACGATATTCATTTGCACATAAAATGTGGCGCGCATGCACACACATTTTCCGCCCTCCCATGGCCAACTCACAGAAATCGAGGTGTCTACGCCTAGTCTTCGGAGGTCGGAGCAGTTTGTCAACAGCGCTTCGTGTATTTTATTCTTCCCAAATAAAAGTTCCCAGACCCAGCGAATAGTAATGCAACTCCCAGCTTTTTCCTAAATCCAATCATGTAAGTTGGCGGAGAAGTTTAAAAACCACTCTGAATTATTTGCGGCGGAAATTTTTCGAGGAATGGAAACTCGTCTTGTGTGGCTCGGAGGGAGAAAAATAACACGGTGCCATTAAACGTCCCGAGGGAACCAGAGGATTGGAAAGGATAGGGGACCTGTGGTGGGGTGAGGTAAAAGAAGCCCGAAGGGGACGTCAGGGCCGAGGAAAAGGATGGCTTAATTAGGGCGACATTGAGACCATGGCATCCTTCCCCCTTTTTACCTGCCTAGGCGGAAGACGGAGGTGGAGAGGCAGAGAGAGGAGAAAGGAAATGCGAGCAGCGATTCCACGAAGAAGATGAGGGATGGTGAAGTGGGAGAGAGATGTAGAGGAGGGGGGTTTCAGGGGCAAGGGCGGGAGGACAAGGGATATTCCTTGCTGGAACGAGAGGGAGGCTAGGAAGGGGTCAGCGCAGTGGAAAGGACCACCGGCGTAGGGACCGACGCTCCCCATGAAAATAGGTGAATGCTCTCCCATCTCCCCGTCCCTCCCTTCACGGTGGGTGGGTATAATAAGCGAAATGGTTATATGACTATAGTGGATAATAATGGTTGCCGCCGCCCGTCTAATGAATCGACGTAAGGGTGGAGAGGTGGTGGTTGGCCGTGGGGTCGAGGGGGTGGAAACATGTTTACGGGGGCGGCTCTCTGTTTGGGGGTGAAATTCGTGGTCCGCTCCAAGCGGGACTGCTCCCTTGCCCTCCCACCTTCCCCATAGGTAACTCAAAGACCACAGGGGCGAGGGGCGAATGAGGTCCCGCTCCCGGAGGCACTGCACCGTTGAGGTTGTCGGTGCGTGATGCTCGCCGGTTGCCCCTGGGCGCTGAGGGACGTAAGGGTCGAGCGTGGGGCGAGATCCGGTGAAGGGTTTTGTATCGCACGACGAGGATCCGACCCAAGCGTGGTGCTCCCATGAAGATCGAAGCGGAATTATCATAACGAATGGCTTCGCCGGATGGACGGGAAAAAATCTCATCCCTTTTTTTTAATACTTGGGTTTCATAAAAAAACCTATTTTAAACGAAATTCATTCAATGGAGGTCAAATTTATTGAAACATATTCTATTTCCTTGATTTTTTTTTCTTTTTTCATCGTTTTGCATCTCATACAGCATTTCCTTTCGGTGTTTTAATCTGCTTAATATACTTGCGAGCCTGCATATATTTGAGCGAATCTAAGAAATCAAAGTAGGTATATTTAATGATTTCCGAAAATTATAATTGTTGATAAAGGGGAATGGCAGGAAATGAAACGGTATGGTTGGTGCCGAATAAACGATTCTATCCTTGAATTGATAGCCTACAATTATGCAGTCAATTTCCCTGAATTTTGGATATTTTTATAATATTTTGCTGATTTAGGAATGCTAGCAGATTGGATTCTTTTGATGAAATATATCACGACAAAAAAGTCTAGATCTTTCTGTGAAGATATGAAAATGAAAATTACTCCTGAAGCCTTGATTGAAATGGATGATTCCCGACAAATTAGTGGCATTATGCAAGAGTGCAGCGTTTATAATCTTGATATACCGCCATCAAACAGTAAACTGTCTACACTGAAGAAATTCAAGTGTCGGGCGCGATCCGGTTGACCTGTTGAAAATAGCTCCCACCAAGTTAAAGGCATAAGATTTGAATGGCTACTTCAGGTGTTTCACTTGTCATCAGATACCTCTAAGATAAGTTCAGGATAAAAATCTTTGAGTTTCAGTTTTTTGCATGACTTAACGGCCACGTATTTGAATAGTAATAACACAAGGAGAAATCAGCCTGTTTCAGTTGGCTAACCCTAGAGTCCTCTCGCTTCGTGTTTCGGCAACGGGGCCACGAACTGGACTCGCATCACCAGACACCTCAAGCCGACGAACCAAAGCCGACGTTTTTGCCATTATTTTTTTAATTCGCCGAAGAAGATAATACGCTCAAGACTGGGAGTCTCGGGGAATTGCTTTAACGCAAGATTCCCAGTTCCTTGGTTTCTTTTTATTTCTTCTTCCACCAGTTTTTACGGCGATACTTTCAACCGGAAGCGTCCACAAAAAATATGGAACCAATCCTGATTATTCATGAGTGCCCACCGCGCGAAACACTAATTCGTGTTCAAATATGTGTAAAGGAAGGAGCACGCAAGCAAGCCCTTGTGAGGAAATCATAAATGTCGATTGGACCATCAGAGAAACCAGTTGTTAACCGAACCCAAAATTTTGCTCACTTAGGCAAAAAAAATAGCTTAACCTGGTCATTAAAGGGATTTCGTAATGACTTAATTTTCATCTCTCTTGTCCCCAACCCCCAGGCTCTCGTCTGTCTCTCTCCACCAATGGGCTTCCTCACTACCGTATTTCGCACCTACAGCCTCCATCTACTCTCTCCTCTGGGCGACACCCATGACTCTAGGAAGAATTTCTTGCACTGGTGACAGGTAGCAATCTAGTCTTATGCATTAAGGCTGAGGATGAAATGATGGTGGCTTCCTACTGCTTATCATCCTACATTTTTTGAACGAGATACGTCTTAGTTATGTCGGTGAGCGTTTAATAACTTAATAGGATCCTGATGGTCTCCTTCCAGAAACGTAAATACGGAGTCCAGGATTTTATGCCACGTACTACTTTAGGTATCATGATACATTATAAAACGTCAAAGATACTTGTGGTTAGTGAGCCTTAGAAACACTCAGAAAGGAAATGTGTGTAAATATTAAATGATTAGGAATAGGTACTGTTAAATACTAAGCCAGTGTTCTACGTCATCAAAATTTAATTAAAACAGGTTGTCCATTTTCTCCATCTTCAATCATTTTCCACTCGTCTATTTCTCGGTTTATCTGTACATCGAGGTCTCCCTCTAAGTTTATATTCAATAATTTTGTTTTGATGGATGTGGCCCATGCATTCGTAAATCATGGCTCGTCCAATTCTCTCTATATTCTCATACTATGCCATTGATGTCGTAAATATGAATTTATTCTCTTTCGATTCCATCTTTCATTTAGCCTAGCCTGGCATCATTTTATTTGTCTGAAAAAATCATTTTCGATATATTTATCCTTATTTCATCCACATTTGTCGCTATCCATTTTAAGATTCTAAGGATCGGAACAGTAGTTGTTACTGCTCTATATATTTTAAGCTTTGTTTTGTAATTGTAAGTTTTGCAAGTTTTAAACTATCAACTTTCAGTACAAAGAGTATGGATAAAACGTCTTTGAATAAAATAGCTTGCCTTTATAAAGCTTAAATACTCTCTGGCAGTCCGTAATGACTAATGACATTATCATTATGGCATTCATACCCGAAATTATCTGTTACTTCATGGTTAATTAAGTCAAGGACGACAACATAATGTTAATGGTGACTGCATTTAAAGAGTGAAGAAATTAATAAAAATTGCTTTTAGCCATACTTTCAGCGAACCCTCGATAAAGATATGATAAAAGATAATAGTTATCAGAATTCTTAACTTTTCAAAGATCGTGTTTGGACTCGCTTGCACACTGCTACAGCTTGTGACCCTAACGTTTGCATTCCGTGAATCCTTAACAGTGGGATGTTACTGCTATGAGGCGTTGGGTGTCATAAATGCACTTATTCGACGAGGAACCAAAAAAATAAATTACTACTGCTTTTAAATATATTCTAGGGCATGTTTTGTTTTGTGTAAATTTTACCTTATTATTAAGTCTTAAAATAAATTAATCCGCCAGGAATACACTCTAGTTTTGAAAGATATACAATTGGAGATGAAAATGTTACATGGTTTAAAGTTCGAGCATATTTCCGAGAATATTCAGAGCGCTTCGTGAGTTATAGGCCAGTATTTGCATGTTTAATCATTGTTTGTGAATATTAAGTTTGTTTTGTCAGTATGAATATGATTAACGGAATTGACATGAGTCTGTTCATAATAAGAAGCTTTAAACCTTTTCGAGGTGCATATTGAATTTCTAGCGATTTTAAAACTTCTAACGACATAACCTGCCATTAACTCGCTTATTAAATTATTTTAATTCAGGTACTTACGTAGTATGTATAACATATCATACCACCTTTGAGATCTACCTGCCAATCAAAAAATATCACCTATTGAAGAAAATCAGTAAATAAAAGAATTTATGAAAATTAAATCCCAATTAAAACCTCCTGGTAAAAGGATATTATTTGCCATGCAAAATTAAAGTCGAAATACCGAAAACTCTCCATTTAATGGCAGTCTATCGCTTAACATCGATGAACTTCGAAAACGCGAAGGAGCTTATCTGGCTTAAGCGGATGATGTTAGTCCAATGCATTACACTGAGCGGTTATTATGGCCGTGGTCCACATTTTTGAGTTCATTCGAGTTTCTTATCGAGTGCTGGGTATAATGGATTGAAAGATGTGGTACTACTTGCTAAATGAATACTTTTGATCTATTCTTTTTATTTTGGAGGTTTGCAGCTCTGGTGTGAGGACCGCCATTGTGGCCACATAAATTGTGATTCCCTCTTATAAAATTGATATTGCTTATATCTTTCTGTTAGCACTGAGTAATTTATTGCAATGCAGCCATGGTGATAGTGACATTTTTTACATTAAATACATGATCCATCCTACATCGATCGTAAGCCTGTAATACATGAATTAAGAAACAAGCCTCAGTCGAGGCGTGTGATAAGAAATGGCAGTATGTTTAATTTTTCGATCACTTATCGTGCATAAACAACTGGCCATTACAAAAAACATTTGTTACAATATTTGGTAGCCTATTATTCAATATTTTGGGAGAACGCAGAGAGCATTGCTACATTTTCCAACCCCACCTAAGAAGACAAAACCATTCCGCTTACTTTCGGCCTTCCTTCATATTGCTCAACATGCCTAACCTTTTCCTCCTCCTAACTCGCCTTCCTCTTCTTCCTCGCCTTCCTCCATCTTCCTCTATAGGCGGTGAAAAATTTGGTTGGTCAAATTCGTGAATGATCACCACCATTAGTACGGAAATTATGCAAGCAAACAAACTTGCTATTGAAAAATAATATTTACATCAGTGTGTACATCCTCATTAATATTTGCAGCAATAAAGCGAATATTAACTAAGTAGGGAACAAAATACTGATGATAAGGGAAGAATTTAATTAGAACTGACGCTAAAGCTTATGAAATTCAACCATTCTGGGAGGTGTGATAGTTTCTTGCTATGTAACACTTGTGAAGGACTTTTGTTGGACAGAAAAGCCGGCCACATGATTGTTAGATAGTTGTTTTTCAAAGGCTTTTAAAGCAAATCCTAACTGGATTTAAGTTCTCACTTTGGAGTTGAACCCCTAAAGTCAGTAGCCGAAACTTTCAATATCTGATAGAACTCATATTTTCTTGCCAATCTTGGATAGATACATCTCTCAGTAGTTTGATATTTATTTGTCACACCAGAGAATTCCAGCCTCAAACATGGCCCTCAAAATATGAATGAAAAAAATGTATTCTTAAGGGGAAGAATAATTATCTCTTTTAATCCATCGGGGATATGAATGAGTTCTCTAGTGGGTGAAATTTTCATTTTTGAGCATTATTTTTCTAACCAAGTAGTCTTGCCGGAAAATTTTTCATCCTTGATTAGATACTGAGTTAGGTGCGGCCAATGTATTCCTTATTTTATTTCATCGCACTTTCAAAAGGAGTACGCGATTGATTTCCCAGTCTATCGCCTGCTGCGTTACTACCTTACCCTTCAATGAAATATAATGAAGGGAAAAGAGGGCATAAAAATCTAAAGCTGACGTAAAACATGCCTATCGCTTTGCCTGAGTCCCACGTTGCCATAAGTTTTTTAAAAAATTAGAGTAAATGTGACATTATTGGAGAAATAATCGCTCTTACCTTACACCCACAAAGTGCAATTGACCCTTACACTTCGTAGAGGGTTCAGATGTTATTCACATGAATCAAATATTTTTTCATAATAGGTGTTTTAGTGGGCATTAGAGCTTCATGTAATTTCTAGAAAGCATGTTCAATTTTTTAGCCAACCTTGTGGAAATAATTTGCATATCAAATGTATTTCTCCCTTCTTTCTTGTAGGTACTTGGCTAGTCTCTCAGTCTCTTACTGAATGATAAAATCCTTGCGGTAAATTATATACTGTACACTTGGTCTCTACTTCTACGATAACAGACATGCCCAAATCTTTACTTGTAGGTGAGCTCTGTTCCCATCACCAGCACTATTTTTTAAAGAAGATTATTTCAGTTGCTTAAAAACACTCGTGTGATGATTTAGTCCGATAGTCTCGCATTACATTTTCATATCATTCGCCTCTCCTTTTGATCTTTCATATCATGGGGGGGGGGGGGGAGGAGATGGATCCAAGGGAATACGAAGGATGAGGTGGAGCCCACACACATCCAGTCTGTCCTCACCTGTCTACATGCAATCGCGCCCGGGGATGGCACCCCTTGGTGTCCCATCCGAGTGGCTAATTGGCGCGGGCGAGAGAGAGAGAGAGAAAGGGGATTCGGCAGAGTCACGGCGCGAAATAAATTATCCACTGTCTCGCAAGCCTCTTGGTTGGCACCAGAACCGAAAAAAAGCATTCAATTCCCCCTACGAGTGCCCCGCACGAAACCGAATCACAACACACGCATTCTCTCCCCACGATCGGACTCGTCAGTGGTCATTTGAACATCATTTGTGGATCCTGTATCCCCTCTGATCCTTAGCGGCGATACGTTTCGGTGTACTTAAACACCCAGGGAGTGAAACGGCATATTATTCGATTCCACTTGAATGAGTATCGACTTTCTCACCGTGCCGTTAAACTAGTAATTAACGTGCATTCTTGAATTGTCCAATCTCCGTCCAATCACAGGGATGGCAAGCTGTTGGAAGGAAAGTTGCAGATAGCATCTGCGAGGATTCGTTTGGGAAACACATGTGATTAAAATCCCCTAATAACTACTGCCTTTTCAATATGGAGAGCCATGAATAATTTGCCTATCTCTTGTGTCCGTATGTTAGTCCGTAGCAATAATTTCATATGTGCCAAAGGGGGAATGCGTGAAACTGTACGGTAGTTGCCCGTTAAGTGTTCAATGGTGGACTAAATGCTATAATTGACGCGCCTTGCTTCAAACTGAAACTCCAGCTAAAGCATTTGAAATTGATTTTAAATGGAGGGACCATAGTTTTTCTATGTATCCTTAAATCATTATGTACGTAATGCGTATAGCCAAAGGGTAATACTTATGGTAGGGCCTCGTTTGTTCAGCTTTAGTTTCTTTTCCGATTTCGGGGACTATTTAAGACGTTTTATGTACATTGAATTAATGAGATAGAACCAAATCAGCTTATAGTAATAAATAAACTAGCTTGATAGAAATCACCATGGTCGCCCTGTCCGTGGTCTCTTCTTCACCACATACTTGTCGACAGTCGATTGTGTGGTCGAATAATTTCGATTCAAGAATAGCATTCGATGGAAAAATCTGAAAGGTTATTGATGATATGATTTTAGAATTCTGTGACTAATATGCCGACAGTTTTGTCGGTATCGTAGGTTGCCGGTCTACAACTTTACTTTATCAAAAAATAGTTTAAATCTGTTGATTTCAGATTTTTCGGCGGACGACTTGGCATGAATGGATAAATTTTTAAAGGCCACATTCAGAAGTAATATGGCTTTTGAAATTTAAAAATTTAGGTGGGCTAATTTTCGGTATTTTCAATAATGTGATGATCATTAAGCTTTGTTGCTAACTCTCCTCAAATCAGCTCTCTTGCTCTTTACCTTTATTTATCGTAAAAACACGTAACACTAGAATGTAAATCTAAAAGATTTTTTTAATTGCTTCCGTCGCATTGGATCATTGATGACCGGGATCTTCATAATACGTATAAATGCATTTCAAAAATACCTGAATTTCCTATGGAAGCCCTGATTGCCGATCGGAGGAAGCTGGCAGGCCGAATGAGGGAGGTATTATTCCGAAATCAGCCCTAGGGATGAAGAGAATGGCCACACCCCCTCCATTCAATATGACCAACGCGCTCCTAATTTCGACCACTGTCGCAGACCCCACACGTTGTGCAACTCAAAAGGAATCGATTCGAAGAAACGTAAGTTATATTTCGGCGTTTGTGTGATAATGCAAATTTCCAGGTGGGTGCTCAATTTCTTGGATTTTGGGGGCTCGGGCTGGGAAGTCGTAAAATCCAAAAGAAGATTTCCTAATTTGATAAGGTAGCCTCTTAGGGTTTTTGTGTGGAAAACGTTTTTATTCTCACAGAAAAAATCCGAGCAGCTAATGTCTTCTGAATAATTCCTCTGGTATTTAACATAAAGCCCACTATTTGAGAAAAAGTGATTCAACGAACATTGAAATCGTCCATGCTTGTAAAATAGGCATGCCTTGGAGGCTTTTGAGATTTAGTTGTAGAGAAGAGTGGAAAATTAAAATTGACCTAAAATAATAAAAACAAATAAGTGCTAGGAATTGTGGGGGAGGAGAGAAGGTTTGATGGTAGAAATTCGAAGAAGACGGGAAGAGTGGAGTTCAGGGTGGCAGCGGAATGCTGAATACTATGGCAGAGTTGATTATGTTTTGTATACGAGATAGAAGTAAGTACAGAGCAATAATGTTGGACGGAATGAAAGTGGCAGAGAGTATTTGTAGCTAAAATGGCTCTCTGTAAGCATGTTTTGTCATGTTATATTGATCTAGAAGAATGCGTCTATTCGCGTGATCCTGGCCACATTAAAAAACCAGTATTAACACGCATATTACTGCTTTAAAAATATATTAAGTAGCCGATACATAGGTTATACCGTGGCATAATAGTGACTTATAGAAATTGAATACATTTTCATGTTTTAGTCAAAAGTACATTTCGGGAACTTTTTATCAACAATAAGGTATTAAGAAGTAGTTTTATTTCACAGTGTTAGGGCCAGACCTTTGATATGTAAAATGCCGGGCACAGAGAACAAATAAAAAAAATTTTCTTTTCTAAATAGAACAATTGTTGATTGGAACACCTTACCTGCAAAAATATTCGAGCCCTTTCCTAACAGAGGGTATACTTTTAAGAATAGATGTAAGGAATATATGTAATAATTTGATTGATGCGTGGTGTATTTTATTATATGTAATAGCTTAATTGTTGTAATTCATCTTTTTTCTTGCTGATTAATAGATGTAAATGGGATGGGGATTCGCTTGTTTTGTTTAAGAGATTTGTGTTTTGAAGTCTGATTTTATCTATCATCTTTTGGGATTATTTGGGACTTGTGTGCCACCTGACACTGTCTATCAGTACATGTATATTTTTAATAATAATAATAATGTAATGTATAATATGAAGGGATTGCAAAACCGTATAAAAATTACAAAATTCACTGTTCCTCCCTATTCCTTTATAGACAATATAGTGTACATGATAATGTTTTTCAATCGGAAAAAATATCTGTAAAAATTCAGCAAAATTTCCCCTTTGTAATACGAAGATTCAACTGTAACAATTGTCTGCCCGCACACATTAATCTTTCCGCAGGTGTGTAATGCATGATTGTTTGCAAACATCAATAAATTGTATTCCTCCTCTTTGTTGTACTGAGATTCAGATTTAGGCCGAAGTGCCCTCTTTCTTTATTTACTTTGTTCTATAGTACCTTTTATATCACACTTGCCGCAATGGGTTTCATTTCAAAAAATAAAGGCAAAAACAAAAATATTTCATGCGTTTCTAACTCAGGTCGTTTTTAAGGATCTCAGTCTAAAGTTTTATTTCTCTATCATTTTCGTTAAACACGGAGCTTCCATTCTCGGGATTATCTTCAAGAGAATCGATGTTCCATTAGTCAGTTTTCCTCTTCCTGTTTGTGTCATGTCGAATAACTTTTTATCCATTGTTTAAAGTCATTTTTCATATATTCTTCTAAAACATACTATTGTACTCTCGCCTTTCTCTGTGGAGTAACATTTCATGTAAAAACGTAGTCTTTGAAGAAAGAAGTAAAACTTTTTATTTGTTTCTATGACTGGTACCAAAATATGGCATTATAAGTTGCCTTTTTATTTTACCCATAGTGGCAAGTCATTTTTCTTTTAGTGGCTGAAGAAATCATTACCGGAGTCACCCTTCCATTGTCTGTAGTTATGTCTGCAACTTAACAAATACCCTTAAAAAATATTGGAAGAGAAAAATAAACCATGGTCTCAACAAATCAATTACTATTCTGGGGCATCATGAATAATCAGCTGTATATGAAAGTTTTAGCACCACCTGTCGAATTGATGAAATAAAGTATTATTAGTGACAAAAGGCAAAAAAAGTTGGCCGTCATCAATCAGTGAAAGTAATGATGATGAATAATTCTTGTTCAGGACTCTATCTCGTTAGCTTGCCCAGAGGTTCTTAATTTGCAATATAACTGGTATTGCTATGGTTACGAATTATAATCTCCATTTGTTTTCTCATTTTTTATGCATGAGTCAACCATATTCCAGAGTTCTCGTCGAAAATATGTACTTCAAGTGATTTCAACGTATTTGATTGTGAAATTTAATTTTTTAATGTTGAGTGGCGGGCCGAGTCTGAGACTCTAAAAATGAGTTTCATAATGTGGCACACAAAGTATTTCAAGAAGTACATTAAATAAACGCAGTACTAGCTCCTCAGATTCATTTCAAAGTAGGAATTTCTTGCCGTTGCACGGAAATTAAATGAAAACATGTGAATAATTTATACACCTTGCCCCAAATGTCATCCTCCATGCGTCTTTTTTTTTAATAGGTTGATCGGTTTCGGGCGGAAAATGTCACAGAGTGGCGTACTTTCGCTAACCGTGCGTTTCATCAATGGCCAAATTGCTAGAACGTTCTGGTTAATAACCGACTTTGCCAATTTAAAATTGAACCTAATTTTGAAAAGGGATGAGATACCCGATGATTGCACATCTGCTAGTTTTCAGAACTGGTTTAAAGGTTTCCTTACTGGTCGGTGTTACTCGTTTAAAAGAACAGTTTCAATATTTAGCGGAATCACGTATGAAACTATAAATTTTAGGTTTTTTAGTATAATCGTCTCTTTCAAAAATGTATCATGTTAAATAAAGATTGACTCGAATGTCGCCTATTTATGCAAATAAGGTAAAAATACCTATTTGTCAGGTATTAATTAGGTTGTTCTGTCCTTAATCATATTTATTTCGTCTCCATTTTTGGTTCTCTACTTACACTAGCATGGTTAAAATGCATGAAACCTAGCTTTATTTCATCTCAAATGAAGTTAAAAATCAGAATATCTTTTAAGTGTTGTTAATTATTCTTGCTTGATCAAGCATAAGATGTTCAGAGGAGGAGACTGTGTGGGGTAGCAGTAGCATTAAATTAAATTAAATCTTAATAGGAAGATAGTGAACATAGGAAAGGTGGGTGATAGCTTTGTCCCGCTTTGTCACATTGTGTATCAAAAACCTTTCTTTACCTTTAACCTGACTGTCTGCCTCTATTAGTAGACTGGTGAAATACCACTACTTGGTATAGTTAGAATATTGCAAATAATAATATTACTTACTGTAGTCAAACTCTCTAATCAATATTTTGTGGACTATTGAAGCATTGTTTGAGGCCATCGAGACTTTTCAAATTTAGTACATGTATGTTAATTGACGACTCAAACTTTGATTTCCTCAGTTATTTGAGTGTATCTTTTCCTACGTATATATTTACGATAGATATTTGGCTAAGTGGCATTAAAGAGAATATTCCAAACGTGAGAGAAGTAAAAGAAGAGCTAAAATCCGAAAACATTCTTCGATGAATTTTAAAAGAAAAAAAAGATACTTCACCGGGGTCCACAAATAATTTAAGTAACTTCACTACTTCATCAACTAATTACGTATCGACAACACAATTCAAATTTAGCTTTTTGTTTAAAAAATATTTGGATGAACTGCTATCTTAAATATTCACAATGCTCAGCCTTTCCCCTTATAACAGTAGCATCGGCTATCGCCTCATTTTTAGCTACCTATACTTTTTCTACTCTTATTTTACATGCCACTATCTATCCATCGCATGCGAGTTCTGTAAATCTATACGATGGTTAAATTGAGCATCAAGCATCGAAAATTATTTTTTTTCTTCCTGCGATGAAAATAAAGTAAATATATCTGGCCATGTGAGGTACATTTCGATACAATATGCCTGAAATAATATTTTTTATGAACTAAACATTATAATTAACATTTTCAAGATTATTTTGGACTGGGAGGGTCCATGGGATGCATGGAGATGATTTGGAGATTTAGAATCGTGGATCCTTCTCTCATTGGGGTAGTTTTGGGGATGACGTAAACTTCAACCTGCTTAAAACGTCACAGATTGTTCATTTATTTCCAAAGGAGCTTCATAGCCGAACGCTGACTATAAAGAGGAGAAAACGATAAGATATAATTTTGGGTATTTGGCTTGATTGGCATTGGGAATTTTTAATCTCTTTAGTTCGCTGAGCTTTCTCGGGTTGCTGGGTTTTTGGAGTAACCACTATATTTACACGACGCGGTAACTGTCGTTATAGGCGACTCCCTCGCTCTTTCCTTCTCCCGACCATCACCTCTCCTTCCAATCCCACCTTACCCACCCTCAACCGGAAACTTGAATTTATTGCCGACCATGCAAAGGAGGACGGGGAGAAGAGGGGTGCGCGGGTGGCCAACCTCGACCGGGCCAAATTAGGAGTTGGTGCCCAGCTCTTGACTTTTTGCGACAACGCGGCGAGTGCGAGCGCTCCCACGGGCGTCCTCCACGGCCACCCCCGCAGCCGACGCTCGCTCTCGAAATCTAGGGAAACTAAGTCTCCGGCGGTCCTTCCATCCCTACCTCCCCCTACATCCGCACGTTTTCTGAAAATGAATGACGATGAAGGAAATAATTATTTCCTGTATCTACATGGTACCCGTCTACCATCGCTAGGATATATGGCATGTGACTTCTCGCCAAGATTGAAAGATTAAAATTAAATGCTCCTCAAATATTAGTTACCAATTCTTAGTATTGTTTGGAGACATCTATCGGGTTAGGATGGCCTGCCACGACACATTGCTACACTTTGAAACCCTGGCTAACAAGATATAAAGGCATCCTTACTGTTTGGTATTAAAATAAATTATTCTGTGTGTCTGCATACTTTCTTCCTCCCTTAATTCAATGTATTAAATAATTCGCGTAATATGTAATTGTTCCCGGCTCAACTTCGTGGAAATTCATGAGCTCTATGGTTTGCAAGTATTTTGATCTCTTACTTGTCGGGGGAAAATGATATTTTAAACTTTAATAACCTACTGTCATTCTCTCTAAAATAGATATCAAGGTGGTGATACTAAGGAATGCACAGAGACAAGGCGTGAGCATATACAGCAAAACTCTTCGGTTATATGGATTACTATCCACCGAATGGCACACATTGTGGTTTGGAAAACACCATCCCTGTCGTCATATTTTTTTATAGCTTTCTCATTGGCAATATCGACATTATTGACCTTTTTAGCCATTATAAACTTTAATAAAAATATCGGCTTAATCTTTTATAGCTAAAATAGTATCAATAGTAGTGCATTCATTTAGCATATACAAGGAAACATCACTAAGAATTCTTCAGTCGGAAATGCCACTAACCATGTGAATTATTTCGGAACTCCCTTTCGTCTGATATACTTGCAATAAAAAAAACTGACTGGCAACCGCTATCTGCCAGGGCTGCGAATTATCAAACAAAAACAACAGCACGAGTCTGGAAAAACGTCATAATGGCAGTTAAAAGCTGACTATCGTTCTCATTTATGGATAGTTTTTCAACAATATTTTTTCTTTATGCATGTAAGAAAACCAACTGGTTATTCTGGTGTTTATTGTCAAAATTGGAGATAATGGGTAGCACGCTACATTTCTGCCACAAATTACTTCACACAAGGCCAGGCTATATTTAAGAATCTGTTGATTTTTTTGCTAGCTGGAAACATGATGAATATGGAATTTGGGATTATTTTATGGATGCACTAGTACTCAAAATTTCACATTTCATTGTGAGTCCTGAGTTCCTTAAGTTTGCAGTGGAAAAAGGAATAGCCACTTATTAAGAATAGTCTGCCCGTTTTTTGTACGCAATAAGAATACACTCTTGACTCACATACCAACCAATGAATGATCACCGTAGAATTGCCCGTAGCACCCTCCCAGCTCTGCGTGCCAAAATTAATTCTCTGCGAGCCAATTTGGGTACGCGTGCTATAGGCTCGCCACCCCCGGTCTTAAACATGCTCACGTTTCGGATAAGTTGACTATCTATCAAATCTATTCCTAACTTCTTTCATGCATACATTAATTCTACCTTATTTTTTCTATCAAACGCCTTCTCAAAATCCACAAAACATACATATAAATCCTGACTTTAGTATATGTTCCTTTCCATTAGTGACCTCATTATTGCGATGGTCTTACCCATACACTTCGTCGGAACTGATTTTCGCCTGAAGTACCATTTTGTACATCTTGTCCCACGATGAGCCCACGTGTACCTTATGAACCTTGTCTGTTGATGTACCTCACTGCGTGCGAAATCATAGTTATGATCCTAAAATCCTCACATCCTCGCTTCCTTTTCCTTTTTTAGAGTGTAAATATTACTGAATTTACGAAGACTTCCGGTTAAATTCCTCCCTGATGTATTCTAAGAATGAGCTCATAAAAACTCTTCTTCTCACGTATTTCCTATTCACATGTAGGTCCACTTGAATGTTTTCTATCGTCACATATACATTCAGTTACTGCGTCTTCCATCTCGGATTAAACGATTCCCGGGTCTAAGCTTTCCTAATGGATATCCCAATCTCTTTCTACGAGAGAAGAAACTTGATGCTCTATTTTTATCACTTAGACCCTCTGTGTTCTTTACATCTTTCCCGAGTCTTTTCTGGACCGATGACTACATTTACCGCCATTTCTTTGATTGCGTGCAGCAATTCACCTTTACCTTTTTCACCTTTATGTCCCTATCACTCAAGGAGCAAACGTTAAAGGCAAACAAACCAATAAATGTTTCCATTGACGATAAATGGTATTCCATCATTAAGCAAATGGTGCTCAAATTCATAGCAGCCCGAAATAGAAGTTGTGAGCGCTTCGTGTCGGGCCAAAGAGATTGAGTTGGACACACGCTCGTATTTCTTTTTCGGCAATGCCAATTTCGTAGGGAAAAGTTCAGTGAATTAAACGAATTTTATATGCGGCGAATATTATAATTTACGGAACGCATTCTACATTTCAGTATGACTATTTTCGGATGAGGCAGAAGTAAATGCATAGCTTCGTGTAACAAGTCAAAATTTGACAAATCGGAATAGATGATAATGGCAAGAATAGATCGACCATTTTAATGACGCAAGTAGCTTTTTTTAACAAGTAGCTTAATTTAACTTCAAAGTTTTCTAAAAGTTATAGAAAATATGAATTAATGGTGATAGCCTAATGTGTATAGTTTTCGGATAATAACCTGGAGATCCAATGCTCAAATGTTATTCATTTCTTCAGGCAGCCTAAGCATACTTGATATTCTGCGCGGTGCTAGATCTAATTTTCAAAAAATCCGTTGCGACACGGGAGATAAATCTTAACTATTTTTTAATTTTTAAACGTGTCTTCCTGTGCGCTTATTCTTGAATGGCCTCTGCTTTCACCTATCAATCCGATCTTGGACTTACTAAAGATGGTTTGATTTTGGTTGGTGCGCATATTTCAGTCAGACGCATTAAAAATCTGAAAAAAACTAGTTTAATGGAGCCATTTTCAAGCAAAATACTGCAATTCAACCTCTTCCCGTGACTACATAACATTTATTTCGTCCACTCATTTACTTTTACAAGAAGTACACATAGTATCGCGTTATTTTTTTAGAATATAACTTTAACTAGCGTAATATTTTCCGTACCTAAACAGTTTTTTCTCGAATTCTGATGATTCATTACTATTTATCAGTAATATGCATTCTCTGAGAAATACCACGATTTTGGGTTCATTAATATTGTACATTTCACGCCATTTCTGAACGGCCTTGTTTCATAGATGATAAAT
The DNA here is from genome assembly GCF_022747635.1 of Hetaerina americana. Lineage (NCBI taxonomy): Eukaryota > Metazoa > Arthropoda > Insecta > Odonata > Calopterygidae > Hetaerina > Hetaerina americana. The sequence continues at coordinate 71,877,745 of NW_027286985.1, forward strand.
GCTCGGCTATAAATCTATGAGAATCCAAATTCCCAATCAGTCGGTAGGTTGTATCACGCGGACATTATTTTATCCCACATCTCCTTCTCGCGTGGTACCGGAGATTTACCGCTATAAAACGCTCCGAATTACGGATTGGCTAGTCAAAACCACTCACTTTTGTGATGAAACATATTACACAATTTCTAACGGGATTTATTCAATAGTATTTGTCCCCATATCCTTAGGGCAAAATTACCCATGGACGTGCATCAAAACAAACGGAGCAATTTTATCAATTGTGAACTGTCAGAAAACTGGTTCGTCCTACCATATGCAAAATGCCTCCAAATCTTAATTCTAGTCTGAAGGCTTCGACTTGCCCTCACTGCCAGTCCCACGCATTGTTTCTCTCCAACACCATTCTTATCTCCCCGTGCCTTTTCTAACCAGCACTGATTGTCCACTAATCCCACAGGCGCCAACGACCTCGGGAGAGGCGCGTGGTCCCCGCAACACCGCCGTCTCTACTTAAATTGGCTAAGTTAACCAAGGGCGAGCTGTTGGGTGAATTCCAGCAGAGTTTTACCCTACTACGCCCTTAAGATTTACAGGGGATCGAGCTTAAAAATGACCAACACCTTCCTCCCACGAGGAACGGAGGAGTAGGTTGTATTACGTTTCCCTGTCGAAATCCCCTCCTCCCGCAAACCATCCTTCCACCCGCTCCTTTCCCTCCTCCCATGTCACGTGATGAGCTATTTCTTATCCTTGCTGGATTTTTTCTTCCCAGACCGATTCAATGAAAATCACCACTTGAATAGTCCGTTTCTTTCGTTCTAATCGTTCTCTCAAGCGGTGTTTGATTTTAGAGGTAACTTGGTCGGAGGGCATATGATTCTCATCCTGGAGAAAGAAATAAAACTTTGTTGTAATAATCCCAAAGCAAATATAAATTAATTTCTTCTAATTTACGATTTATTTCAGTAAAATAGTCAATCAGAAATAAATTGTCATAGTCTTTCCTTCAACTTCTTCAAATGCAAGACAGGAATAAAACAAAGTTCAAAATTAAATCATGTAATATATATATATATATATATATATATATATATATATATATATACATATATTTTTTTAATTACATGTCAGCAGAAATTTCCGAATGAAGGTTGATAGTTTCAGTGGTAGGTAAGGTGAATTATAGAAATATTTCTTTCTCTATTGTCTCTCCATATATTCAATCTCGCATTCAATTTTTTAATTATTTTACCCTCATTCGAACGTTCAGTTTTTTGATGGCAGTTTACTGCGTTTTTATTTTACTGTCATTAACATTAACTGAAGCTAAATCCGAGAGAAGTGTTAATCAATTAAACTTACCCTGTATCTAAGTAGAACAACGAGATATTTTGATTTTCATACCGCTCTGGCGAAATAAACTTATCGTCTACGCTTCTTGAGACGTTTCTCAAGTAGTTGTCCTGTACACCGCATATGCACGTGCATTGTTTTGCGGGAGAGTTCAGGGGATGACAGTTTCCGGATCATAAAGAGAGGGTACGGTTTTGATAGCCGCCATATGGCAAAATGGTTCAAAAGTCTCCGATGTTTATGGTATCAATCCATGTTCTCGCCAGTCGTCTGATTGGATTCCTTAATTTTTTTTCAATTCAATTCAATATAATTCAGTATTTCCTTAATTTTTCAAAAAGTGTCCCACCCCAGAACCTTTTACAGTATATTTTACAGAATAAAAATGGCTTGATTGCTCTGAAAAATTCTTACTTGTCCGTTTCCCTTTTAATTACATTTTACCCCCGGGAAATTATTTCTATCTTAAAACATATTTCTCCATCTATTATCATTATCACCGAATGCAGTTTAAAAAACAAAATATTATTTTCGACTGCAGTTTAACAAGGATAGCATTACATTTCATCTTCTGGCATACGTCAATAGAATTTTCATATATCTTTTACCTCTGGAATAGTTCTTTTGCCTCATTGATTTATTTGAGAAAATTCAATACTTCTGTGACTCGCAGTCTGATGCATTGGACAACTAAGAGCTCTGAATAATACAGATCTTCGGGATTATGGATTTCAAAAACACTTATTTTCCTCATATCCGGTTAATCAAAAGAAAAGAAGCAATCTCGTCCCCTCGTATTTGCGGTGCTTCGATTCCGTGTTCTCATCAGCTGCTTACTTCCTTTGATAGGTTCGGTTCCCCAGAAACACACCTTTGAAGCGCTCAGCCGCTGTCATTGATGTATCGGTTTGCATTGGTGACATAATGTAATGGACGTCATGGGTCAACTCTCGTTGTAGTTACACTGATTCCTTCAGATTGTCACACTGACAGAGTCGAAATTATCCTAATAGATTTATGGATATTTCCAAAGAGAGCAAAGCAGTGTTGGTAAAAAATGAAGACTGTTACTCGTGGAATCTCATCGTACCGTATAAAATTTAAGCTATAGAAAATGTATTTAGTTTTATACAGGGTTGATGTACCCAATAGGAGAAATCATATGCCGTTAGAGAAATCGATTTTATTGACTGACCCTAATTATCAATAAACGATGTTATTTTACTTAAATGTTACAAAACATAAGTTCAACTAGTTAAGAAAAAATTTACCATAAGACTTTAAAATGTTAAATGATAAATTAAATTTTCCCATGTAAGCACGTAGTCGTATTAGCTGAAATAACGCAACTTAGGAATTTCGAATGTGTACATACTTCACACAAAATAATCACTGAAAGTAGGCTGCTTAATGTTTATATCGCTGAAATTCTTGCAGTCCTCTTGAAATTATTCTTAGTGTTATTTGTCAAAATCAATACCTAAACATCGTTATCAAGAGACAAACATTTTCAATAGATTTGATATTATGGATAATCTCCACAACCATGTTCCTCCAGGACCATTCAAATTCCTCCACATACTCAACTCCTTAAGCTTATAATTCTGTGAAGATAGCAAGGCAACCCGCAAGTGGAGTTTAGTGAAATGAGAAAATTCGTACTTATTACCTAGGTAACACACAATTTTCTTGCATAAAATATTGCCCCCTTGCCGCGTCAGTTAGTTAAATCTAAGTTCATATACTAAAACACGGAAATGTCTCTCCACTATGGACAGCTTTCCCATATAGCAAGTAGTTCTACGTTTGAACCATGGGGTTTTTCATTGAGAAGACTAGTTGCTGAGCGGTTCGCCAACACCCACCTCAGACGATCCTCGCCAATTCCCACGAGTTCCCAGGAGTCCCGCGAGGGAGATTCGGTTGTCGAGTCCGCCAACGCCCATGTCCCCGTCGTCTCGCCCACCCCTTCGAAAAAAAGGGCGCCACGCCCTCCGCCCCCGGTGGGCGCCCCCCCTAGACCACCCCTCGACCATCGGCCGGCCCCGAGTGAGAGGGGGAGGTAGAGAGGGAGAGGGGGAAGGGGTTTAGGGCTTGACCGTCTGTCCTTTCCGTCGTTCACCGGCGGATGAGGTGGTGGGGGCCGTCTTAGCGACCCGACGGCGCCCGCTCCCCCGACCGACGCCCACTCCGCGCTCGCTTGCGCGTCGCCGCCCGGGTGCTGAGTCACAAGCACGCGTCCGAGGTCCTCCTTTTCCCTCCTCCAGCCCCATTCTCCCCACACGCACGCCACCCCCCGTCCCAATCTCCACCCCCTCCCATAACTCACCCGCCTCCGCAAAACACCTTCACCCGCGCGCAACCCGTGCCCCTCGGTAGTCGACTTTGGAACCCATCACAAAAGACGCCCGCAATTTAGGGGGGCTAGGGGTCCTACTCGGACCCCTCGGACAAGGGAAGGGGGATTTATACTCCTAGGTATCCGAATGTTGTAACGTGTTTTCTCTGAGTTTCATACTTATATAATTTGAGTGGTTTTTATACCATAAACTGAGGAAAGGAAAAATTCCATCGGCTTAGGTGTATTTATTCTTTTTATGATGACTTTGCCACTAACTGTTCATTAACCCTTGAAATGAGGAGGGTATTGAAATCAATCCTAACCCTGAGTTCGGATGGTTATTTTAAACCTCGCTTCTAAGATGAAGGTCGTCAAAAATTTGGAACTTTCGAACCTTAAGCTCGATTATTCAACATTAGGAAAACTATGTTTTCATTTATTTCTAAGTACATTTTCCTTGTCATATTCGACAAAGAATTTGTAAAAATCCCGATTACCTTAATTTGTGGTGGAAGGAATCGATTGTAAATACATGAATGAAAATTACGGATAATTCCTTCCATTTTTAATATTTTATTCTTCCGTTAAAGGTAGGTGATGGATGAACTCAGTTTATATAACGGCGCAGCATAAAATTTCTCTCCCAAAAAAAGGCAACCAGACATCCGGCACTACAATAAGCCCCTCTTCGATTCCGCATACTTTTTTCCTCCCTTAATTCCGTCCAACATGCCTATCCTATTCTTACTCCTTCCTCACGTGCCTAACGTTCTCCTCTCTACCACAGTCAAAATCTCTGTCACCACCTCACTCTTAGTGAAGCTTCTTTGCCTAACGCAATTTTTCTCCTTGTCCTTACTTAAACTATTTTGATCCAAAACACTTCCGAGTTACGGGAACTGTTTCACCTGCGCTACTTTTTGCCCTCTTATTTTAACATTTAACTTAGCCTTTCCATTTCTAGAATGCGGAATAATAAATGGGGTTATTGACATTTATTCTCATCCCACACCTATTGCCCTTAATTTCCAATTCACTCATCGACGCTTGAAACCCCTTGGCTGACTGATCTTGGCCATCAGCTACCCTTACTGATTTTACGTATTCCCCGACGATTTTCATTCCCAACTCCAGTTCCTCCCATGCCTCCCCCACATATACGTTGAGCAGCACAGGTGATAATGGACAACCCTACCTCTTCCTAACACTGTCCACCCGGAATCTCCATCTCCCACTCGCACCTGAGCACTCTGGGACATATACAGACTGCGGATTAATCACCTGTCTCTCCAATCTATTCCTATTTTCTGCAAAATACTATTTATTTTTTTACAATTCATTCTATGAAACGCCTTTTTGAAATCTACGGAACCGGCAAATACGCCCTGATTATCTTCTATACTCCTCTCGATTATCCTCATTACTGCAATGGCATCACGCGTGCCTCTACCTTTCCTGTGCCCAAAATTGATCATCTCCTAATTAATAATGTTCCGTGCTCTCCATCCTCTTGCTGATAGTCCTGAGAACCATTTTTGCTGCAGCAAAATCAAATTTATTTTTCTGTAGGCGTCACATATTGCAGAATGTACCGTTTTTGGAATAGGAACCGACCCGACCTTACGAAGTCTTCCGACCGAAGTCTTTCTCGTAAATGGTATGAAATAGTCCATACAGACTCTTCCTCCCACATTTTCCTTAACCTCTAAGTAGTTACGCGGGAATGATGTCCACCCCACCGGCCTTATTAATTTCAGTTCCTTTAATGCCCCCTCTATCTCATCGTCAAGTATGTCTGGACCTAAGATATATTCATCTCCAACATATTCTCTTTCTATGTCTGACCTTAATGGCCTAAGTCCTTAACTATAATGTTCTCCTATATGTTTCTCCAGGATCTTCTCTGGTTCAACTAATATTTCTCCTGTCTTATCTCTGATTTTAGCAAGTCTTTTTGTTTCTTGCGTTTATGGAATAGTGGGTGCATCAAAATTACTTTGGCACAACACTTTACTTATTTTTGCGTAAAACTTTGACATATTCGTAAATGAATAAATGTTTGGACAGACTATGTATAACCTTCGTTCAAATTGCTACTCTTGATAAGTAACCCTGCACTTCACACTATTTATTATAATTTTACCATTAAATTAGACTAAAAACTTGAACCCAGGAAAAGGGATTTTGATAGGTGCGGGTAGACCTCGTCCGTTTGGAGGCGTATAAAAGTGAAGTGGAGCCAAATCCTTTCCCTCTGCCACACGAATTTTTCTAGAAATACCTTGTTAAAAGAAAAGTACTCAAATTAGGTTTAACTAGGATTTCTACATGCACCTGTCAAATTTGAACGGGTAATCTAGAAGTAAACTTCCAAACTCTCTATCCAGTTGGCTACCCTTTTTCACTTAAAGTATTTCGATCCGTCACCGAAAATCATATCTCATTCTCCTATCCTGTCCACTTCTACACTTTAAGCTTCACCCTCTAACAGTCTGCTACTGTTGCAGTCCAATGGAAGTGAGAGAGTCCAAATAAATTATTAAGAGATGCATCCGAATGGCGGCAAGACGACTTTTTTAAGGGAGCGAAGTTTATTGATGTTCTGCTGAAAATTTGCAGGTTTGTGACTAAATGTGTTCCGAATACATTACGTGGAATAATGACTGATTGAAGAATATGATCCCTAAGGTGGCATTTGCGCTAAACGCAATGAGTCGTGTGACAGGGATAGTAATTGGTTCTGTAAGTTTGAGTCAACAAAGTAAAAAAATAACTTTTTTACAATCGACCGCCTGGTCAGAGAAAACTAACCAATATCTTCGAAGTCAATTTTCACTAGCGAGTTAGATAACATATGGTCGTCGTAAAGAAACAAAGTAAAGAAACTGGCTAACAACTTTTATCCCGTGTTGTGGTGGACACCTGCGGTACGTACCTTAAGTGTTGTTTCTTAAATGCAAACAATGCAATTTCATCACGCTGCGGTTAATGTTTGGACGGCGTTGTTTTTATTTGAAACACCTGTATGCCCGATTAGCTGGGGTATACATATGCCTTTCACTGTTGGCGTAAAAACTTTCCGTGTCTCGACAGCTGAATGAGCGGATGTTTAAAAAAATTCCTGCAACGTTGCCATGCGTCATGTGATGCCACGACGACTGATTCATTTAACATCTACATAATACCCCGCAAGGACGTGGGCAGGGGGCTACAAGTAAATGGCGTTGGTTTTTCACTTATTTCAAATTTCTTTATTTCTTGATCTGTATGTTTCTCATAGGCTTATTTAAAGAAATTCTAAATAATCTTTAGATCATTTTTTGGATGGATATTTGAGGCACCTAGTCTCGCTTCACGGTTTTCTCATGCTTAAGACTAATGTATCAAAGCGAAATTGGAAAGGTATTACTCGTACATCACTAAAGAGGCTCGGAAAAATTAATTTTTCCGGTCATTTTCGTTGAAGGGGTATCACAACTAAGGTTTGGAGATGAATTATGTGTAATTACTGAAATAAAATTCTAAAATTTGTGGCGATCGAGTTGGTGCGCGGTTGCTAGTGTACTAGCTGCCCTCCCCAGTGCCCTGAGTTTGAATCCCAGGGGTGGGGTGGGAGAACTTTCGGCGGTATTCTGATCCCTACTTGGGTTATTCTTCAAGTGAAGTACGCAGTCCGTCGGATGGGACGTTTCATTGTGTAACCCCTTGGCGTATTTCGCTCAGTTCTGCTTATATCATCTCCAGATTTCTCTCTCCTTACTACCTGAAAAATCCCACCTACCGAATGACCCACCCACGGCGTAGATGACCTCAACTGTCGGTCACCTACACTAATAACAGATAGTGAAATTTTATGTGACGTGGTGGAAACCCGGTAGTATTGCATGCTACCTGTGACAGCGAATTACGAAAGCAGGCAAAGGGCTTTAAATTAACGATAAAATATCAGCCGAAACTGGAGTTACTATGACGATCGGATGAAACAACATAAGTTACAGTTGAATCGCATTTTAGAGCTTTTCATATTTCGCACATAATTTCTCTTAGTTTGCGCTTGTTTTGCCGATTATTCATCCATACTTAGTTGTGAATTCCCTAAATTTCAAGAGTTAAGTGGCGACGAAATAAAATTAATTGGTCTGAAGAGTCATAGTTCCTATATCATCGAAATAAGGTCTTTTAAGTTTTAGGTAATCTTGGAAGTTGGATGAATTTTATGAATCCAGAACATAAAATGGCATTTCGAGTGCATCTAAACATGCTGCAGCACCGGTCCGATATCCGAGTGGTTTCTTTTATAATATTTTTTATCCGGAATTCCACGGTGATTCATGTAGTATTTTTTCATAGAAAAAGTATGAATGCACGTATCATTAAGGGATATTATTTTCTGAAGTTCACAGATGAGTTTTGGAAATGATTTTTCACTTGTCACTTTTATATTCGAACTCGAAGTGAAAATTTCCTCATTCCGTTTTGTTCATTCCAATCTCACTCGCAAACGCTTTTTATTTTCATTTTGCATTTCCAAATCCCTTTAAACTCAGCTTAATCTACTAGATTTTATTGCAACGCTACGAAAAACGCGGATTTTCTTTTAACTTTTACCTGACCCCATTAACCTTTCCTCCAAACGTACATATGCCAAGTACGAATTTGGGCGCACAAACTTGGGCCAAATGATGTCAAATAACACTTCCGCATTAATTTTTCATTATTTTAATCCTTAAACCGTTAAAGGAACCAATTTTCTTTAAGGCAGGCGCATATATTATCCGGAGTTGACTGTTTTTGGCGATAAATTTGGACTAACTTAATTTAGTGTATTTTACATTTGAATTAATTCCCTAGTGTTTTATTGTCCGAGGTCTTAAGTTACCATGGTGGGCATTTTAATTTTTTTATTGGCGAAGGCGGCACTCATTTATCGCACTGGTCCCGGCTGCTTGTCCCTCGCGTGACTAATCTCTGCCGCGGCGGCGGCAGGTGCACGGCGCACTGCGCACTTTGCCTGGGTCCGAGATAAAGACGCGGCGACGGGCCTCGGGGCACACGAAGAAGGGAAACGCCGTCCCTCACTCATCCCCTCCCCAAGATAGTGGCCGATTCGATAAGAGCTCGGGCCCGCGCACGAGTTTTATGTCGGGGACAGTGGGATGAGTGAATTCGATAGGAGGTAAACAGGTTGTAAAACGCATTAGTGAGGGAGAACGTAAGCGATGGGAGGCGAGGGAGGATGGGAGCAGAGGTCATGATTTTTGGTTCTACCCTTCGAGCAGAGAGGGGGGGGAAGGAATTTAAATGTAAGAGCGTTTCCGCCATGACACTCACAAGCAATCGTCTCAAAACGAACATCACCGGGAGGATATGAAGGGAACTAGTAAATGGTACATCAATGGACCAAGCTTCGTGATTGTTCAAAACTATACGTAAAAATAAGCCCCGGTTCCAAAGCCGTCCTAGAATACTGTATGGGCTGCTGACTATATCGCAACTTAATTGAAAAAAAATGGTACAAGTCGATAGAATAAAGTTCATTACCTGGCGTCGAAAAGCTAGCTCACGCGCAAGTAACCGCTCTCTGCAAGTATAAAGACGGCGATAGGGAGGATTCCAGCAATTACAAACCGATTTCTATAAAATCGATATCCTTAAACATTCTGGGAGAATATCGTTGATAGCAATATAATGGTATTATTCGAAGACAGGAAAGTACTCTTCCGTAATCAGCGCGGATTACGAAAAAATAGATCATGCGAAACACAAGTGAGTATTTTTATTCATACGTTTTCTAAAAGCGGGAAAATGGAATATCTAAGTTGATGCTCCAATATTAAATTCAAGAAAGCCTTCGATAGAGTCCTTCACAAGAAGTAGATGCACACACTTAGACATTATAGCACTAATGAGAAATTTACCAACTGGATGAGGAATGTCTTATATACAGCTCTTAAGTAGCCGTGAACAAAAAGTAGGCATCGATGGGTTGTGTTCATTGGAGGCAGACGTTGCTTCAGGAGTGACCCTTGGAAGTACTGTAGGGCCCCTACTTTTCTTGAAAAACATTAACAACCTAAGTTCCCACACTGGCAGCAAACTTTGATCCTTTGCAAATGACACAGTGTTACAGACAAAATCATAAGAGCACCACCGGTAGATAGTGTGCTCTATCTAATGATTAAGACCAGATATCGAAGTGATGTAAGTAAGAATGGAAAAGAAAAGAAAATACCAGTAAATTTTACGGATCTGAAGTCTTGAAATAAAAGAAAAGCTGAACATGACATGAATTATAAAATACATTAGATCCAGCTAAGCATTTCATAATAGATAAAATGCTTGGGTATTACTCTGACATCAAACCTTTCATGAGTTATACACAATAGAAGAATATGCGGGGAAACCTTAAAGAAGCTAAGTTTTATTAGACTGGTTGTAGGAAATCTAATGCGATAGTAAAAGAGAGGTGTGACTTTACTTTAGTTAGACCACATTTAAAATACGGAGAAAGTATTTGGGATCTATAGGGATCTAACTTTTATTGCAGAATTAGATAAGGTTGAGAGAAAATCCGCTGGGTTTATTAAAAACTGCTACGAGGAGAGAGTAATCACAACGGAGGAATTAGTTTGAAAATCCTTTCACTCACGAAAAAGCAGGAAAGACTACAGTTCACCCGAGTTGGCTTGCAACATCGAAGTAATTAACTTGACCTCAAATGGTGTTAGTTGGTTCGACCACCGACGTATAATAAGAGAAAATGTACTGTCAATGAAAATGTCATGCATCCGTTCCTCCTTCGTACGATACGCATTCATAGCAAAATAGAGACCCAAGCACCCGAATATATTTTCTTAAAGGTGAACGTTTTACGATTTAGACAATCACCCCGCACATGTCCTCTCCGTTCTTCCCCGAGAACGCCATTCTGAAGACGACGGCCGAGCCGTCGAAACGTCAAAACAATAATTGTGAGTGTCCTTTTTTTGTGTCTCTATGGTTTAAAAATCTACATCTGTGTTTTTATATAATTGTGCGTCGCCGAAGAGCGTTCCATTTCGAAGATATACATATATATATGTATATATATATACAAATATATATATATATATATATATAAATAAATATATATATATATATATATATATATATATATATATATATATATATATACCATAAACACAGTAATCAACCCGAAGGTCGGTTTAGTAGGTGATGGTAGAGATCATCCAGTACTAAGCCCTATACGGCGTGTGAAATCCACACATCAGGGTAGGGGGCCCAGTTCCTTTCCCTGTGCCGGTTATGGTTTCCCAGGAAGACCTGGTACCCGAAAAATCACTTTAGCTTGGGTGGAGCTGCAGGTGCCCAGAGTGCCTTGCCCGGGAATCGAACCCGGGGCCCTCCGGTCAGCAGTCCAACGCATGACTACCGCGACCCAATATATATATATATATATATATATATATATATATATATATATAAATTATAGAAATATATATATATATATATATAGATGTACGTATATTCCAATGCATGTACAAACTGGTGTTATCAACCCCCGCCATGCACCTATTTGGTGGGTCGCGGGATATTTATGTCGATGTCGAGCTAATAGTTATGCATGTATGGCGCACGATGAATATTGGAAATTTGCCCAGCTTACGCTGATTTTTATTAAATATCTTAATGAAGATTTTCGCTAATTTTCGTTTCTGCACCGTGGATCCAAATCCCGTAACTGAATTTAAAATTAAAAGACATAGTCGCCCGGCGTGAGGGAATCGGGTGATGACGCGAACTCGGGAATCCCCGAGGGCACCCCGGCGACGACCCCGTACCCAACCACGTCAAAGCTTTCACGCCCGAAGCAATGCGAATCGTGCCCTATCTCCTTCCTAGTGTCTCCATCCGCCTCTATTACCACCCCCATCCGCCCATCTCCCCGGTCCACTCTCTCCCCCGCTCTAGTCCCGCAATTTTCTTTCTCCCATTCACACGATCCTCGTCCGCGTGATTCATTTCCGGCGTCAACTCATCAACCGACCGGCGGCGTAGTTCCACTGCTGTTGTTACTCTTTCTTGCGCTGCGCTCTCTCGGAAATATAAATTGATGGCTGAAACAAAAGATGTGGAAGAAGATAGGAGTATTTGAAAAAAAACCATTCATGCCTCCTCCTAGAAATGAAATCCCACCGCTCCAGGGCATGAGGCTGACGACCTAACTGGCACTAGAGAATCTGAATGGCGAACCATCTGGTAAAAATTTCTGCATTCGAGGTCCAGAGTTCCATCAGGGAATTTGATGCATTTATTTTAGTAGATTTGAGCGAAAGTGAACCAAGACCATACCTATGGATTGAATATATAAATAGAAATGCTATACCTCCAAGAAGGTATACGGCCCATTCAGGTGATCATAGCAGAAAAACCTTCCAAGTCTTAATAATCAGTTAGCTATCCCTCTTCTCGGTGCATCCCACATTTTCTCACTAAACATGAACTACTATCTATAAATTAGTGCATTTATTTTTTACTGGGAAAGATTTTTACAGAATTGTTCAATCTCAACGATAATTTTGAAACGGGTAAAATATTAAAATAACAAAAGATACAGCATAAAATACTCTAGTCTAGGAGTTTAGTTTCAGGAAAATGTGGATCTTAATTCCCAACCCTAAGTAGATGTTGAATTAAACTAAAATTGAAAGTCGGTATTTTTGTGATACGATGCGCATTTGCATTAAATATTATTCATTAAAGTTTTGGATGAAATGTCCACCAATGATAAATACCACTGTGTTTAATGGCAATGAATCAAAGAACAAAAATAGTTGTTGAAAATCAAATGCAAAAACCAGCTATGTTAATTTACTTGGCATGAAATACACATCTCTCATACAGTTATGTCACGTATTTTACTAGTCAGATGTATTAATGTATCAACGTACAGAAACACATGGGACAATCCGCGGGACCATACGTAACCAAAGAAGAAATATCACTATTGCAATTTAGCAAAATAACAAACGTTCCAACACTTAAATTCAACCGAAAAATATACTCTCAGTACATAGGAAGTCTTAGATGGATAAATTAAATTTCTGAGGTATATTTAAGGATGTTTCCTTATAGTTCGAAAAAATTGAAGACATGAAGAAAGATTTACGAATACATTCATTTAATAAAAAGATCAAAGAATGCAAAAGTAGATGGAACGAGCATTATAATTGTATCTTAGATGGCAGACAATAAGCGGCACTCCAAAAAATGAACCAAAAGGATAAGGGGATAAGGTTTGCATACCGAAAAGAATTTTTTTCCGGAAGAGGTTGGCTAAATCTTAATGTCTGATGTAAAGGAGAAGAAAAAGTTTTAAAATAATCGGTATGGTTTGACTACTGGTCTTTTCAGCCACCGGTCTGCGAAATTAATTTATTTAATAGGTAAATTTTTATTAATCATTAAAATATTGGAAGCTCTCCTTCAGAAGTCACATGCTCAGCTCCCAATAAATCTAATTTTCCAGGATCTCACTCTCAATTTGAGCGTGCATAAACATCTAAACGTTTGACCGGTGGACCATCAAATGTCATATAAATAAAGAAAAACTGTGATGAAAGTTCGCTGCCCTTATTGGGTTCATAAATCGTTGAAGTTCAATGCAATTAAAGCATATAAACTGAAGAATTGTAATGTAATGATTTAACTACGGGTACCTGTAGTTGCTTCCCTCGGGGCAAATCGGGAAAATGAATGAGAAAAATACCACTTCTCGAGTTACCATTTCTTCTCCGCACTAATGCGAGGGTTTTCCAATCTCATACTGCCAAGCATACGTAAACCCATCGATCATCATCGGCGTCATTCACCGGGTGCAGGACGGGATGGGAAACGGGATGTTGTGCGTTTTTTTCTTCATAGAGGAAATCGGCAAAAAAATTTAAAACGAAGCCGATCACGTCCGTCGTCGGAGCGGAGTCTGACCTTTGGGGAGAGCGCGATTTGTCTGTGCGTAGGAAAGCGACAGACGTTCGTCCTGGGTGGGAAGAGGGGGGAAACGAAGGGAGGGAATTTACTGCGCTGAAAACGGATCCCGCGGACGTCAAGCCTTTACGGATTGCGAGAGCGGATGCGGGAGGGTGGCCGGGAGTCTCTCTCCGAAGTCGGGTGGGTGAAACGGCGCGCTCCCTGCCGCCGCGCGAAACTCGATGCCGGAGTCGTGAGGGGACAATCGCCTTAATAGTTCGCTCTCCTTTGCGATCCATCTGCCCTCTTATTCCCCCCCCCCGTCACCCCTATCTGGGCCCACCCTCGCTGCAGAGGATGAGGACTCTGAACTCTTAACCCTTCCTCAGATATTCGAGCGATCTCATCCCCACGGGCAAGGGGGCAATAAACTTGTATCGATCGATGCTTCGAATGTGATTCAAGATTAAAACTACTACGGTTTATGATTGTGGGTGGGATCTATGATAGTAGTGATATATATATATTCGATATCGAATTTCAATTTCTGCTGAGTAATACAGTGCATGATATTACCGTGCGAACGTGACATTACGACGTGAATGCGAAAATACAGTGAACATAATGTCACATTAAAATGCAAATACGATGTTACGATGCCCATACAATCTTACACGATAAACTTAGCAACATAATGGATGCCCATGCTGTAGCTTGCTGCATATTCAATTTGTGTAACTAATTTAATTTTAAATTCAAATGTTGCTCAGCCCCACTCAGCACGTTTTTTGGGTTATTTTCGAGTTTCACTGTGCCAGAGAATTTTTTGCTGGATGGTTAAAGAATTTTGGAGTTAATTTGCATAATTTCCATTGCTACTGTGATTTTTAGGAGGCAGGTCTTTTTGATCTGACGAAAAACATTTATATAAATATATAATATTTTTATGTTTGTTCAACTAGGATTTTTATTACAATATTATGTTTCATCACTTACCGAATAAACATAATTTTGCTTCTTTTGAATCCATAAAATGCTAAAATTCAGTTATCTAAGATTAATTTTCGCATTTGACTTGATGAAAATATCGTGGATGGTGAACATTTTTCAATCTGGGACTTACTTTTCGGCTTCTGATACTTTATTGCCAACCGCATAATATCTTTGAGCAGCCAATTTCTAAGCAAAATCTCCACGTTTTCGTCCACCACATCCATCCTTTCAATCATTTCATCCAATAGTACTTCATTTATTTTCCTCGTTATTCAACTGTTTTTTCCTCATCATGACTCTGAAATCATTCTTACCTGTTGCAATCACCCTCTTTTCTCAAACTTGCCGAATTTATGTGTTCATTGATGCTTAATTAATACTGATTTTTTTCCAATTAGGCCTTGAATATAGAATATACGAGGGAACACATTAGAATGTGTAACTATTCCGGAAATAGCTGCATTATTTTTTGCATTCTAATTTAATATTTATGTATTGGTATAATCGTTTCTCGTGTAGTGTATTTATATTCTTCCTAGCATCCGCTATGCGTTTCCTTTTTTATGAAAAGATTTCATCATTAACTTCAATTTCCATTATAATAACTTTCCATTTTGTCCAATTTTCAATAAAACCCTGACAAAGTTAGTAATTAAACTTCTAAATATCTGACCTGCTTTAACATATTTTACTCATCCTTAATTCTGTACCGCTACTTCCATTCTATTTGAAATATCATTCATATCTCCTTTTTTTGTGGTTTACCTTTTTTTATAGCGACATATATGAGTTATCGAACCAAGGACCAGAGGATCCTGGGTTCGATTCCCGGGCTAGGCACTCTGGGCACCTGCAGCTCCACCCAAGCTTTGTGATTTTTCGGGTACCAGGTCTTCCTGGGAAACCATAACTGGCACAGGGAAAGGAACTGGCCCCTCTACCCTGATGTGTGAATTTCACACGCCGTATAGGGCTTAGTACTGGGTGAACGCTACCATCACCTACTAAACCGACCTTCGGGTTGATTACTGTGTTTATGGTTTTTTTATATATGAGTTACCTGTTAATCTTAAATGAACTATTATTATAATTTCCATGTTTCGCTATCCCTTTGCTCCGTAGCGTTTAATGTATTCAATTGAGTGATTTCGCTCCAGAATCCAAGCTAGAAACATGAGAGGTTTCATTTACCAACGCTTTCACAGGTTGAAATTGACTTACTTAATATTAGACGCTCTGCATTACTTGGAGCCTATGTTGTGGGTCAGTGGTTGTTATTGAATTGAAATGGATTCCAGAAATTTCATCCATGCTATGTTTTTGAAAAATTTACATACCTGATATTTTATTTGAAATTTAAAAAAATCCACCTGAGCAATTCATTTTTTCCGTGAGTGGTCATTGCCATGACAATTCCGTGACATGTGAATTTTGCTTCCATCAACCTTCCTCAGCGCAAGTATCTCTCCACGCAAGTAAACGCTGGCATACATTTTTGTGCGATGACTGGCATCGAAAGATGGTTTCGATGTCAGTTATGAAGCCAATGAAGATTTTATTCAATCATGACATTACTTACCTGGTTTTATTTTGAGTTAGCCATTAAATTATTTCAATCAAAAATATATCCAAAAGAAAAAGTTGCCCAATTTCTCCGAAAGCGTCACCGTAAATCCTTTCATGGCTATTGAAGAAATGCGTGCAGCACGAAGGGCTCTTTAGAATGTTAATACTTCATTATTCTTTGCGGAGGAAACGCGCAATTTTCCATGGGCTCCGGGTCACTGAGCGGAGGACCTGGGTTCAATTTCGGTTGTCACTGGACATCCTCATCTTCACCCGAGGTGTGTGATTTAACCGTAGATGGCACGGGGAAAGGGTCTGGCTCACATACCCTCAAGTGTGTATTTCACTCGCCGATGAGCTTAGTACTATATGATCTCAAACCTGAGCTATCAAGCCAACCTTCGGTTTGGTAATTGTGGCTTGGTTATTATTATAAAATGAACTTGGTATATAATGTATCAAACGCCGCGCATAAGTGTCTGCTCGGAAAATGCCCTAATTTATTGTATATTAGTTTTTTAATTATTTATCATTTATTTAATCGTGAAAGAGATCACACACTTATTCTTAGTCTCATCTATTAGGCGGTAACTTGTCTTTAAACTAAATAGCGTAAGGACCATAACAAATGAAGGGGTAAATATGGGAAAATTAGCAACAAAAGTATATTTGAAAAGATTTAATAAACATTATAAACATAAATACTCATTTCTATAAGAACAAATTATACAACAAAAGGAAGACTTTTGTAATCTTGCTGTTTTAAGGCACAATGTAACCTGGGTAAGTATTTACACATCACAGAAACGTCGTTGAGAGAAAGTGTACGACAAAGCTACAAATAAGTATAATTGCACGTTTAAAATATGTCCATAGTTCCTTACATCCTCCTGTGATGACAACGTTGTTATTATAATAGTTATAAGTCAGCAAAATGCGACTTTTATATGAGAGATCACAATACATGAATTATTACTCCATGTGATAATAAATGCAAATATTTAAAATACAATGTCTACCTTGAAGATCAAAGGATCACATTTTTACGACCATAAGGTACCACATTTATTGTTATATACAAAATTCCTGATAAACAGTCTTCTTTCAGCTTAACAACTAGGAGTCTCAACTGTTTCAAAACCACAATCTCAAAATAATTCTGGATAACCATGGAAGAGCACGTTTATCACATCCTCTTTTTCATAAAATATATCAATTAAAAGCGATGCCTTCATGAATCTCAGTCATAAGATTCCCATTCAGTCTGTATCAAGGTTGGGATTAGAAAATAGTAAACTGTACCGAAATATCGACAGAAAAATCTATTAAACTTGCAAGGGTGAGCAGAGATATCAAAATGACCGCCCGAATAATTTGGAATGATGAGTTTTTCATCCCATCTGAAGCTTATTGAGCCAGATATTATTCGATACAATTATCCTCTCTCATCTCCTCCTGTGTCTCATAGTGACCGGGATTGAATTTTGCCTCATTTTGCATGTATGAGGATGAATTTCGAAAAACACCTTTAAATTCTATAGATTATTACGCGTAAACATTTTTTATCAAAATATGAAAGAGTGCAACGTAACTTTTTACG
Organism: Hetaerina americana; assembly: GCF_022747635.1. Taxonomy (NCBI): domain Eukaryota; kingdom Metazoa; phylum Arthropoda; class Insecta; order Odonata; family Calopterygidae; genus Hetaerina; species Hetaerina americana. Next base: position 71,895,567 of record NW_027286985.1, read on the forward strand.
GCCGAATCCCGCACTTTTGGTGTAATTCCAACCCATTCTCACATATAAATGAATATTAATCTTTCACAAAGTCAACACAAGAATGAAATATATACATGTGGCTAAACGCCCACCAGGAAACCGTTCAAAAGAATATATTCAATTTTGGGCAGCCACTCCCAAAGTCACTGCAGTCGAGGATCGACCAAAAAGGTCCTTCTACCACGGCCTCCAAGGGCCTCCATCCTCCTCCCTCATCTCCTCCTGTGCCGGGCACCTCTTCATCACCAAGGAAAGGGGTTTCTGGAGCGGGGGGCTGAGGGGCCTGGTACAGGTGATGACCTCACCCATCCGGGGTACCGGCTGTGCCACCGGCGATCCCGCCACCACCGCCACCGGCTTCACCGCCTGCACCCTGCCGGGGCTGGGCCTCGGAACGGTCAGGGCGAAGGCGGCGGGGCCGTCGAACGCCACCGGGGACATGGAGGCGGAAGAGGAGGCGGTGGATGAGCACGAGGCCGTGGACGCGGTTCTCGATGGGTGGAAGGATGGCGCGGGGACGGCGAGCAGGGGAGGCGGGGACCCCGGCGAATCCGGCTGCGATGAGGAGCACGATGATGACGGCGTGGTGGAAGGAGGAGGAGGCTGCGTCCGGAAGGCTGCCGGCGAGGTGGTGCGCTGCTGCGCGGGCAGAACGAGGGCCAGGTCACCATTGGGAAGCCGGGTGGGCAGGAGCTGTAGGCCAGTGGCGGCGAAGAGAGCCGAGGTGGCCTGGGCAGAGGGGGCCATGCCACCGGACATCACCGGGCCTTGCTTTGGAGCCAGGGGTGGCAGGGGCGGAGAGTCGTCCACGGGCTCCGCCGGGGATCGGCCGGGGACAATGACTCCGCCATTCTCCGTGGTGGAGACGCCGTTGAGGCAGTGCGTTAGGTGGGAGAGGAGGCGTCGCTTGAAATGCTGGTCGACGGAGGGGGAAGAGGAGGGCGAAGAGGCGTCCGCGGCGTCCGCCGAGTGCCTCATCAGGAACCTGGACACTTCGGCGGCGCACTCGCTGAAGCCAGCCTTGTACTTGTTGAGCACAGTTGGATCGGCGGCCGCCGATAAAGCGGCCCGCTGTCTCCGCAGGGTCTCCAAGTGGCGAACGGTCATCTCGAGGATGTCGGCCTTCTCCAGCTTGGAATGCCTCGCGGGCTGAGGGACAAACAAAGAAATATGGTTAGCGAAATCGGCAGAGGACGTACATCGCATGCTTAAAATATTTTAAATCAACATATTTTGTTGACAAAATTTCCCTCAATATTCCGGTGGATATAAATATAGGCCATCTCACGTACTAATATCGCAGGAACATAATCCTAAAGATGTTTGTTAAAAAGATAAAAATAGGGTAAACCTTAATTTTCTCCATACCATGAGATATTACTGTTAATATTATTTTAATTAATAAATTGTCACTAAATCCTTCCCGAGTATACAGCGTCGCAAGTTAAAAATCGTAATTTTCCTTCTTTGTCAATTTCTCTGTCGCAATTCCCTTTATTGTACCACTTGTGCGCATAGTGCATATGTAAGATGAAATCATAACTTTGTCAGGGGAATTATTGTATATGATGTGGTCCAAAGTACTGGTGTCAAAACCAATTCAGCAAAAATTGTCTTCTGTTGCCAGAACTGAAAACATTCTACTGGGGAGCTATAGAACGACTGCAGTGGCGGCAGCGCCGAAGCCATTTACAATATTACTGAAATGTTCCCAAATTATGTCCGATATTTGGCAACTAGAATTGGTTTGCGGGGAAATAACACAGTGGAGTACCGACGACACCGCGTCGTATCTACCTACGTCTTTTTCAAATAAAAAATCTACCGCATCGTGATGAACGTCAAATTCGATGCCTCCATATGGGGCAGACGGAACGCATTCCCTCTTCGTACAAGTTTTATACTTTCTGTTCCATAACTTTGAAAATGCTATCAAGATATTCTAGCTGGCGGAAAAAAACAAGCTTTTAGTAACTCCGAGTCTGAACCTCGAAATTGTCAAATCTGTACTCAACGGAAACAAAATACAACGGAATGCCGGAGCACCTGCTAACGAGATATACTTTCCGTTGAAGAAAACGACTAATCCAGTCAATTTTTCTGAATGCTATGAGGTCTCAAAGCTCGGTGAGCTTGTAACTCAATCCTTCGCACGGAAATAAGGCGAGAGTCGAATATACCTGTAACAGCAAAAACTCGAAAGCAACAAGCCGTTGATGGAAGGGCTGAAATGGGGATTAAGTTGGGTGTGGAGAAGAATGAAATAAACATCTTTTGCAAAAAATAATAACCCCGTAAAAAGACCGAGTACGGAAGAATAAAAACTAAAAGAAAAGTTGAAATAGTATTGACTAATTTCCTCCAGTTACATTCTTTGCACACGAACGGCAGCGAATCGATCTTCGATAATAAATGAAACCGCAAAGAAAGATTAGGAATGGCATAGTGATTTTATGACTCAGTTGAGTATAAAATAGTGAGAACAAAGTACAATTTAATTGGCTTCATTATCAATAATTAAATAATGAAGCGATTGCATACTGGTCATGTCGTAGGTGTATGATAAGAAGCACCAGCGTGTCTACGTATTAGCTTAGATTCACCATCAAATTTATTTTATCGTCCTTTATAAAACCTTAGCCTAAACCCCAAGATATTTGTCCTTCACTCAACAACTAAATGATTAAAATTTCATTTTATTTTTAATTAATTTTCAATTCACAATCACCACACGAGTTTTAAAGGGCTTATTTCCAAGAGATTATAGAATTATTCTTGAAACATGAGCTTGCAAAGTTCGTTCCGTTAATGTTTCGGCTACTCAGGAACGTAAAAAAAGTAATGCAGCGGAAGAGGGACGAAATCATCTGGTAATTTGAGCACAATGCATGAAATTTGAAGAGTCTCTTAGAAAAAAAATACAAGCGGTAAGTGTTTTGAGTTCCCGATGACTACTTATAACTTCGACCACTCCCTGTGAAAAGGGAAGAAAGAGAAATGTAATACTTACGTCTTTCTTGGTGGCGTCCAGAATGAGAGCCTTAAGTTCGTTCAGGCAGTTGTTAATCCTCGCTCGCCTCCTCTTTTCCATGATAGGCTTATTGCTCTGAAAGAATATCAAAAGAACCCAGATGAGCACAACAATAGCGGATCAAAAAACAGGAATTACTTACAATAGCTTGACACGAAGAGAGCGAAAATAATCAAAGCATTTTATAAAAAATATAATAATTATATATAATCAAAAAGGTTTACTTGTTGAGCAGTGTAATATTCAGGTTTACTTTCTTTCATTACAAACTCAGCTTGAATTTTCAAGTTCACCAGAATTATCAAAGAATGGCATCGGTAGGTTAAAGATAATTATGTTTGAGTCCAATCCCTGATACTCCGAAATGCGGTTCCTAAAATTCAAAGGCGAATTGCTAACATGATTTGAGTATTGGATAGCATCGCCCATAAGTGAGATGGCATTTTCGATGATTACAGAAATGATTTCCTCTCAAATATTTACACGATTTCCATGAAGTATGTTTACTTGGATCCGCAATCATCTGGTTATCATAGCAGTCAATACACTGTCGCTGTCGCTATCCCCACATACCGCATGCAACTTTGCTCCGTCTTAACGTAAAGAAAATTCCGTCATAGTTAACGGGCCGATCCCTAGCGCCATTACATATACCAACCAAACAGACATGGGGGGTGCCGTCACCATGGTATGCTCCATTGGGTTTCTTTCTAACAGGGGAAGGAAGAGAAGTAAAATAAATTCCTCCCTAAGCCGCGAGGTTAGCACAACGCTGCAGGAGAACGCGGTGTCAGCATGACCTCCCGAAGGAGAGTCGGAGAAGAGCATTTTAACGCTCAGCTTCCAGTGATCAAACACGCGGGTGCGAAGGAAGGAGTAGGAGCTGGAAGGCCTCGCGACTAACGCCTTCCATGTGCCCGACGTCGGAAACTGGAAAGGTGTGCATCGCACGCGAACAAAGGCTAAGATAATGAAGGTGGACGAGGGGGAGGAAGGAAGGAAAGCCACGCGCCCCTTTCTTACCATGGCCCCCTTCTTTCAAGCCCCACATCTCCCCCCACCCACCACAAGGGCGGGCAGGAGTAGGAGAAGACGGGGAAGATGACGGAGGAGGCGGGCGCAGTCCCGCGCGTTGGAATCTCCTGCGGCGACGCGCTGTACTACATCCGGCGCGAGAGGCATCTGATAAAGCGAGCAAGGTCCCACGGCCGCCGCGTGGCAATGGGTTGCGTGGGAAGCGATTTATGGCGAGTGAAAGAATGCGCGGTGAGCGCCTCTTGACGGTCGGCCTTCGGCAGTCCTCGTAAGGTTGTGCGATGTTTTACACCCGATATCAGCCCACGGATTAAAAAAGGTACTGCGGTAATGATAAACATCTACGAGTCGAAACATATACATTAAGTAATGTCGAAGATCAATGCAAAAGGAATCATTATTCTCCGTATAGTGTATCGGTATTCATCCATATTTTAATATCATATCCAATCGAGCGTTTACCTAGGAGATATCTTCATCTCTTCTGAACGAAGTTGGAGTGCAAAACCTCGGGCTAAACCGCCTACGACATTGTCCCCACGGGACAATGTTGTAATGACATTATGTTACCATCATTTAAATTCTCTAAATACGAATTCTCCATTCAGTATAGCGTGATATATCAACCAGGTCTAGTTATCAAATGTTAACAATGCAAAATCGCCAAAAAAAGGTGCAGATCACATTTGCAAGATTTCATCCGTCCAATTTTCTCTTCGTAAAGTAGCTAATTGCGCATTAGATACCCTCCGTAGTCTACCTCCTGATCCATGGTACCCTGAGAAAATACGTGGGACTAATTTAGCTGCTCACATCCATAATTAAAGTAAAAGTTGAAACTGTGAAGGTGACAGTACTTCTCAGAAGAATTTATGTCCCGGACTATTATCCTTTATGAGTAATACAATGATTGTTCCGGGAACTAATCGCTCGTTTTACTTGGCTAATATTTTCTTTGTCCTCTGGGAGTTGTTTGCAATTTCAGGACAATTACAAATTTCAAATACATTTATGATACTGTTTCACTAGTAAAAAAATCTCTCGAAATTAATCGAAAGCAGTTTTTTCAAAATTTGAAATAATCAAAATAATTAATAAGCAGAATTTCTTTAGGTCAGGTGAAGTGTGAACCGTCGCTGCCGCCTTAGCCATGGAACGAGTTCTCACTATCTCCGCGAGAGAGCGCTGAAGCTCAGTCGAACGGAACCGCCACCAAGTTCTCGTTCCAGCGTTTCCCGCGCTTAGGAATGAGTTCATTTGAACTGCGATGACATTGAAGTTATTCAGCTTAATACGAATCCGATTCGATGGCTAATAGCAGGCACTCTAAAGGCTATAAAAACAAAAGAATATTGAGTCCTCAAGGTATACTCCGTAATAAAGAACTTCTCTCATACGGAAGTAAATGTATACTTCCAATTTATTTCAATGGAACCAATGCTCCTGTTTATCAAGTGTACTACAAAGTTCATTTTTCTTGCTTATAGAAATGTAGAAAATCTACCTGTCTTCAAACGCAATAAATATTCGTTCTGTGATATCCTTGTGGGAATGACGTACGTCATGCGAAAAGTAGGTACTTAAGGTATCCATTTTGAAGTAACTTTTACACTAATGATGCGAAAAATGGGCTTACAACTCATTTCTACCGAAAACAACAGGACCGCTTCCATGTGAATTCCGGAACTGACACTCAGCAGCGTACAGTGACACAATGTTTTACTCTTTTCGCTGAAAACAATAACAGTGGACGCTGTATGTACATTTTAGTCTTCAGTTTACCATTTTTCAAGGCCACTTGCTGACTCTTGGGTTCTTAACGAAGACTTTCAACGCTTCGATTTATTATTTTTTCGGGCACACTCGTAATAATCTAAGAAGATACTTAGGATCTTCGCCGTGAAGTATCTCATCTCAGAAAAGGACAGAAATATTTATTGCTTAAGAATTACCCACCACGGAATCATGTTTCCCAGATTTACCCATAAATAAATCGCCTGACTTTCCCTCATCCATTCCCCGAAAGAAGATAACTTCAAAAAATGCCTGATAATGCTGCTATACCCTCCATTTTCCGACACATTTTCTCCTTCAAAATTATAAGAGCTTAGAGCTTGAAAAAAATTTGAAAAGAAATCCTGGACCGAGTGAAAATGGTTTTGGTTTCTGGAAAGAAATGCATCGACCGATCCTGTTTGCAATGAAATGCAACCTTTTCACTCCGGCTAGCCTTCGCCAAAGAATCGCGCGCTTAAGCTCAATTTTTTTTCACCGAATTATCACCGTTCCGAATTTCCGCGGGAATAACACGAGCCGATCCATACGCGACCGTGCTCAGACAAAAATGCTCTGGAGAAACTTACTCGTATTTTTTTCCATCTCTCTCTCTCTCTCTCCTCCCTTATTTTCTTCCTTAAACGGCAGTAATTTGCGTCCCTTAAGACCGTCTTGCAACCGAAAAAGTGACCTCGGGCAAGCAATTTCGATTCGTAAAACGCCCTCTTCACCGGCGACCATCAAAACTAAAGCGAAGTAAGGAATACCGTCATTACCGTGCCGTAATAACGTCCCGGGTCGGATTTTAGTGCTCATCCTGGGACCTCCCTCCCTCCTCTCTTGAAAAAGCAAACCAACCCCAGGTCGGAAGCACCGAGGTTACCTCAACAGGTGTTCTCGGAATTCGCGAGTGATGGGAGGATGCGCACGTTTCTCGATGGTGAGGGGAGTGAAGGTAAGAGGGTTGTAATTGGGAAATGAAACCGTAGAAGAGGCATCACTCCTTGAGTTCATGCGGTGGGCAACACACCGTACCGCTACGCTGTGAATTGGTATCTAGAGTATGACAGTGATTCATTGGCTGTTTCTCAGTTTTACTCTTTTCTCCTGCCATAAATATCCAACAAAGCATCAGCATAAACAAAAGGCAATTCTTTCCTCTTCCAATGACAGGCAAAGTGTAATTATTCCATATTATTATGCAACTTATGAGATAGTACCAGGACGAGAAAATTAAGGGCAATTAGACATTAATGATTACTTTTGTTGTCGATTCTCAACCTTGGTTTAAAAAAGAATAGCTCTTTACAAGAATTAACATCGCCAAACTTATCTAAAAGGAGGGCGTAAATTGAAGCAAGTGTATAAAGGGGAATAGATTGGGGGTTTTTACATAGAAATTAACTTTAGTCTCGCTGCTTTTAATAGCAATGTTCTTCCACTGAGGAATCTTTCTAGAGGTAATACGCATGCATGATATACATATAAATATCCCACGGACAATAATCATGCCGAGGGAATAAAAAAATATTTGCCCCAAAGGGTTCTGCGACCTTTAAAAGCGGACTATCGCTCTCACAAATGGGACTCAACGAGGCATGTGTTCGGCGTCCGCGGTGAAAGGGCAGCCGCACATTATCGCGGTTATAAAGAATGGCGAGGAGGAGAAGGAAACCGCTTTTGAGAAGGCGAGTGATCGCCCCTCGCGGTTCGCGCGCGCGCTCATTGACTTTCTCGATCGCGGCGGCAGCGACTCCGTTTGCGGTTTGGATGTTACGACCACGTGTTGCTGCGGGGAGTGGGTGGGGGAGAAAGTGGAGGAGCGTGAAGCGGATGGTAGGAGAGGACGGATGTTGTCCGCCAGTGACACCCACCGCGGGAACAAAAGGTGCGCTGAATCCCGACACACAACCTCTTCAAGAACTCTAATCCGTTCTCCTTGCTTCCAAATCGATAATATGAATGTTCCTTTACTTACGATTTTTCGGGGATTACGAGTTAGTCATTAATAATACTTGAGACATCCCATTTGGGTCAGTGTTTCATCAATAATTTACAGTTTAGAGAAAAAGGATGAAAGGGTTTGGAGGAGATTTGATAGATAAAGGGTAACGGATAGAAAAACGGAGATATTGGACGTTTGATATTGCATGAGAAAGAAATTAATAAGGACTAAAGAAGATAATATTTTAGAGCAAACAAGGGGTGTTACCGCGATACATATAGCATAATAACCTTTAGGGGCCTTCAAAAAACATTTTATAGGTATAATACCTTAAAGAATGTGTTCGTTACTGTGATATCATGAGAATGTTCAAAAGATAAGTAGTGTATTGTAAGGCATCGTCCAAAACTTATCACCGATAAGTAGATTATTCTAGGTGATTTATGTAGTTTTATATAATTCCAAACTAGCCCACACAATAGCCAATTTTACATATTTCTATCATGACGGGTATTTTTTCAATTTGATGTTTTGTTCCGCTCCTCCCGAAGGATAGATCTAACATTTTTCTCCATACCTCAAACTGCACGAAGAAACTTACGTGGAGTGAGGGAGGTGAGAGGAGTTGGTGGTGTCAGGGCGACGGTGTGTCTGCCTGCGTGGCTGGCTGGTTTCGCCGCCGCCCCGCGGTGACTCGCTTCTTTTTTCGACACGGCGTCATGACTCGCGGAGGATGTGGTCGACTGTAAGGGGGGTGCGGGGGGTGCAGAGGAAGGGGGTGTCGTGGGTGGCGGAGGACGGAGGGATTTATCTTTCGGAAGGGGATTTCTTCGCCGCGCACGGATTGAGACGGATTGATACGCGAGCCGCCGCTTTCCCCCCCTCCCCTATCCTCTCCGTCGTTTTTTTGCCCGCGTCGGTCCGCACCACCTTCTTTCTCTCTTCGGCGACGGTGATCGTCCGGCCGCCGGAGCCTTCGTCATCCACTCGCCCTATGATGCCCTTGTGGGGACGACGCGGCGCGTCGGAGAGCGCGCGCGCGATGGGGCCATGGGGAATTGTTGGAGGAAGGACGAGGTGGGGTGGAGAGCTCAGTCACCCGGAGGGAGACATTTCCCGCGTCCGCTCGAGTGCACCGGTGCGAGGACGTTCGCTTCGGGCGTGCCGAAAGAGAGAAGGGGACGGGTTAGGGGCGAATCAGTGACTGCCCAAGCCAAAATACTGATTTTTTTCCGAATCCACCCCTCGCCTCCGTGCCCATTCTCTCTTTCTTTGTCGCCCCAAGCGTCACTTCCATGCTCCATGGAAAGGCGAACACCGGTTGCATGTGAACTCGTAACTCAGTGACACAAATAATTGAAAAAAGCAATTTTCATTTTGACTTGGAGCTCACACAGATTGCATGTACACCGGGTATTCATAGTAAGACGTCAAGAAAGCCCTCGAGGCTGCAGCAAAGTCTCGGCTGATTCAGGAGTCTCCAGTCAGATATATTAAGATAGTTGTTTATTGATTTTAGGTAGTAAACATTGGTTGAAAACCCTAAGTACCTAAATAAAAGGTTGTGCTGAATTGAACGTTCTTCACTTGTTCCAAAATTTTGAAAGGCCTTTGAAAGTCTGCATTAATACGAATGCAAGAGTTGATATTGATGTTATCTTTAAATTAAAAGCTTTGAAAGCTTTAGTGCGGGTTACTTGATTCCTCCGAATTCTGCTTTGCAGAACATAATTTCAATAATCAACCCGGAACCCTGAATGGTGACGATGCAATTAATTGGCCTCAGCTAATAAATCAGATTTCATAAAGCAATACCTGGATAAATTCAGACAAAAAAACAAACTTTAAATAAAATTAGATCCCTTTTCTCAGTGCTAAACGAAGTAAATTATCAACGTATTGAAAAGAAATAAAATAAATATACTTCCATCGGTCGAAAAGCGGCATAATTAAATTTCAATCCGTAAACGTGACAAAAATTATCGTTTGATTATTATTTTGATGAGAGCAATTTCAAGAACCCTTCTGCAAATTACCGCATCCGGCTAATTTCATCGAGAGCTTCCATTTGACGGTTACGAATGGTACGGCACCAAGTCGATTACACGTTCAGGAGCGGTCCACTTTATTGCCTTTGAGCGGCGAAGGCACTTCATTGCAAAGGGCTCAAACTGGGAAATCCTTCTAGAAGCACTATCTATTCTTTCTTAAATCGTTTCTATCAAGGTTGCTGGTCGACGATATGGCTGAAACCGATACAACATTTTTTTAGAGGACAAACTAATATTGTTCGAGGGGAAACAAGTTTCTCACCAGATAACTTCAAGGATATCACAGCATCGGGTAGCTGGGAAGGGATATATACATATATATATATATATATATATATATATATATATATATATATATATATATATGTATGTATGTATGTATGTATGTATACATATATATAGGTATGTATATATTTCCTTCACGAACTCTTGCCATGACAGCGGTTTCCGGTTTAACGTGCACGAGTTCGGACCAAGTGCTATGCGACAGGATTTTCTTAAATTGTCCAACAAATTTTTTTTCTTCGCTTTGCAGGATTTATAGCCATCCAACTGATAACTACGAGAACTATGAGTACCAGGAGGGGAGGAATGTTACAGAGCTCTATCACTCTCCCGTTTCACCATTCTCCGAGAGCAGAGTTCTCATGTCAGTGAAAATACAGGTAAGTCACACGTTGACATTAAAACTAAATCTTAAACGTATAATCAAAGGCTTTATAGCACTGAATAAGATGCATACATTTTTTAAATTGTATACCAAAATAGTAGAACCACTCCCGCACTTATCCCAAGGAGTTTTTCGGGGCTATTTTTTTTATTTAGGTCTTCAAAGAGTGCTCATTTTTCCCATCATTTTGAATGATTCCGCCACACTGAGCGTCGCCTCCCCATTCTTTTCAAGCTATAAAAAAAAAGAATTGATCTCGATATAACTTTTAAAATTCACGTAGATCTCAATCCACTAGTTCTCTCTCTCTTTCCCTGATGCTCCAAACATTACATTCTCTCCCCAAAGTCACGTTTTGGTGTGTTCTAATCCCACCCCGTCAGCCGCACACATGCGCGTGTATAAGAAGATATATACGTATTTTTTTCTTGAGAGTTCCGCGTAATTTTAGCCTTTTCGTAACCGATCCACGACCGATTGCGGTTCCCTCTCGAAGGTTCCCGCTTGTGTTCAATTGAGATAAACTTTAAACTATAAAAAAGAACCGTGCCTCTCGGGATTTTCAACGTAGCCTACGCACCCACTATGCGTCATCTTTTCGCACGTCCTCCGTTGGATCCGTGTGGGCGTCGCACACGCACACGGAGAAATTGCGATGGAAGGGATGGATGGATGGAAACGGTTCGACGAACGGACAGGAGAGAGTCGGATTCCCGCTAAAAAAATTCGCACACTTGTACATTTACGCATGCACTCCAAAAGGACGGAGGGAAGAAAAAAAGCATGATACGTCCGTGTGGGAGGAGAGTAGGTATATCACGCACTAAACGCCCCGTGGCGAGGTATTTGCCGAACACCTGTTGCGCCCAGAGCCAAGAGAGAGAGGGAGGGAAGGAGTGAGGCTTCCTGAGCCGTCTCTTTTTCCCTTCGAGGGCTTAACCACGAAAAGGGGAGGAGGAAGAGGGGAATGCGAGAGAGAGAGGGAACATGGGGCGAGTCGACGAGACCGACCAAACCGCTCGGAACAGACGGACAGGCGCGGCGTGTGTATCCATAAGGAAGGAGAGGGAAGATGAGGAGAAGCGAAGGGATTGAGGAAAACCGGTGTCGCGGAGGGGGCGGGAGATGACTCACGCCGGACGATATATTGCGAGCGGCGAATGCCTGGGAAAGGATTCTCGTTCCTCCGCGGAAGGATTGGAGGCGGTGGTCGCTCGAATGACGCGTTTCAATAACACTTCCTTAAAGCCCCGCGGGGCGCGCCTTTACTTTATGTCCATACACATTTACACATATATAAGCGTTCCCACTCATGTCCACGGTAGCATTTCAACAAGGCCGTCCGGATATTGATACTGCTCGGGGGATCACCGAGATGCAGGGCGATTAAAGCTTCCACTTCCCCGACTTCCTACATTGACCCCTTTACGCGCTGATTTTACACTATATCCAATTATTAAAATACTGCACGCACGGCAATTTTGTTCAACGGTTGCATCCGCAAGTGGCGGATATCCGGAATCTTTCACTCTAACGCGTGATAGCGCAACTGAATATTTTCGTTGTTTTGACAAATATATTATTTGATGTGAACAACGGGCAGGATCGCAAGATCAAGAGTCGTAATAATGCTCAGCCATGATGATGATTTTTCATCTAAATTATCTAGTTTTGATAATTAAGGTCGCATTAAAACGTGAGGGCACAACAATGTCCTCTTATGGCAAGGCCCTCGAAAGAAATCTGTCTGTAAGCGGGGGCACAGCCTCGACAATCACTTCGTAGATCACACATGTAGGGTTTCGCCTCGCTATGAGATCAACAGGTGAGCTGACCATCATTTCTCAACCCATGTGCCCTGACGATGTTCACGGGGATTAGGCAGTCATCCAAGCGAAGAGGATGTTCATAATGCATGGGCTCATAACCACAGCTCAAGTAAACAGGCATTGAAAGTATGAAGTACTATTAGAAAGCCTATGGCTTAAAGTGAAGTACGATGAATCGGAAACAAATATAGTTGAAGGGCACTAAACAAGACCAGAATTCAGAGGCTTGACACCAGATATAGCTTCTGAACATCCAGTGGACGGACAAAGACATAAATGAGTTTAAGGCAAAGAAGAAGAACCTTCATGTGGAACAAAATTCAAAAAATGATTAGCAGCTAACGCAAGTAAACCGTAATGAACATAACCCACGGAAAATTAAAGTGAATCTTGAATGAGAAATACCAAGTGATGAATGAATCAATTGAGATGAGATAAAAACGGAATTTACTGCTATTTAATGGCGAAGATTGGTAGGTGGTCTTGTGGCAGATGTTCGGAAGACTTAATGAATCAAAGGCAGTAAGTACTGTCAACAAAAAATTCATTAACGCCCAGAAAACTACTAAAAAAAAGCTGTTACGTAGCAGAGTAGACTGCGACAAAAATGAATGTACACATATAGAAGAATAAATATATACATATGCACATATAGTAGGATGATTCCAATTTTTACGGTCGACTAATCATGTATCCTTCGTAACCTTTAAATTAACGATTGATTGTTAATGCGGGATGGCACAATTTTCAAAGGAGGGTGTATTCCTGGTTTATTCGAATTGAATCTCGCATTGCACGACGGTATTAACAAGGTCTCCTTATCCATACAGGGTGTCGGTGACGCTCGATTAGGACTCGACGGCTCGGGGCCAGTGATTGACAATAGTGACACTTCGCGCTTTCCAAGTGCTGCTTCAATGACCACGGCTGGCGCCAAATCGCAAATTATACTGTTACAGAGCAAAGTTATTCTTTTCATTATAATTTTCACAGCCACTTTAATGACTTTCCCAGCGGCAAAATTTGCACAACTGCTCTCCACCACCTAAGTGCGGTCGGTGATGTGCCAATGAATTCGGCGAAGAAACTCACCCTTCTGTTGTCCGTGGCGCTCCTTCGGTGTGCCGAAGGCATTGTCGTCCCGGTGACTGCGGCTGAGGCGGTGGTCGCGGCCGCGACTTCGACGGTCGATCCTGCGGCATTTCCAACGGGGGCACCGTTGGGGACCAAAGGCCCGCCGGGCACACCGGCCGGGGCCACGACGCCGCCGCCCACCACAACCATGGGGGTCCCTCCGACCGCCGTGGGAACGCCGGCGGAGCCCGGAGACCCGCTAGCACCCATCTCCGGAACCGCCGTCTTCGATGGACGTCTCGTCAAAATAGTCGAGGGGGTTTCGAACACACGCACACACGTCCCGAGAGCCGTTGTTTGTCTGTACGTCCCCCCTCAGTTCGTCGCGACGGATGGCAAGTCACGGGTTAATTTTGAAGTTCTGGCCGTTAAGGGGCCTTCACAGGTTTCCGGGAAAGGATCAAGTCCCCAGAAATCCCGAGTGATGAGTGCGCGAGAGTACGCGGGCCGTGCTGGGCACCGACGCCCTTCTCACCGGCGAAGATCACACACAAACACCACCTCAAACACGAGAGAGAGCGAGCGCGCGCTGTATACAGATAAATTTGGCCCCAGCGGATGCTGCTGTGCACGTGTTAGCCGCCCGCGTGCCTTTGCTCGACTGACTTGAGTGGCGTGAGAGCGAGTGGAGGAATGTCCGTGTCCCTTCCCACACCCTTCCCTCCTCACCCTCCTCTCCCCCCTCCCCAATGGCCTACGAGGGAGCCACCGCCGAACCGAACGCAAGGCACTCCGACAACAAACCCTCATCTCCCGCTCCCCTCCCCCACCTCCCGCCCTACCGAACCCCTCCCCCACCCCTCCCTCCCTCGAGTGGAAACCACGGGCGGCCGTCACCCTTCGCCCTCCCCCCCAAACCCTCCTCCCCATCCTCGCACGATTGCCTGCGCCGCCGACCGACCCGACGGTCCCTCCTCCGCCTCCCCCCCACTCTCAACACCACCCAACCCCCCAACCTCCCCGCCACCCCCCCGGGCCCTCCACCGACCAGAGTCGTGGGCAACCGGCCAACGCGGCTCGCGCCCGCCTCGCTGCCTGCGCGTGCTATGAGAGAGAGAAGGAAAGGAGTAGTGAGAGATGAGGGAGGGGGCGAGAGAGAAGGGACAGAGGAGAGGATGGGATCGCTCTGGCGGCGGAGAAGGGCCGTTGGGAGAGAGAGCGGGCGCGCACACGCTGGCGGTAGTGCCTCCCGGTGAAGGAGTGCGACGCTTCCCTTGCGGAACTCGCTGGTCCTTCTCTGCATGGATTTGATGATTTTGTCATCCGTTTAATAATATTTATATTGAATTTAATGAATTAACTGGAAGCTTCACTTGTTTATTTGAACACGCAGACCATTGAAACTTTTAGAAAATAACAAATTATTTGAGTCTAACGCTAAATCCGAAGGAATAATCCTATTCCCTCATAACAATGACTGTGGGGACCACATGAGAAGTTAGAAGAAACTGATTGTCGAATTTTTCGTTGCAATTCATAATTTTTTCCTATCCGAATTCGAGATCACAGATTTAGCAAATGCGTACGACAATTTCAATTGGAGAGTCCCGGATGGCATTAATCACTATTACCCATTACTTAAATCAAGGGTTGCCTCAAATATCCTGCCATGCACCTTCGTGTTGGCTAGATTTATGTACTTTTAATTTCCATGTTCCACATTTTCTTTCGCGTATGTTTCTGGACAGGACAAAGATATCTACTATCAAATCCAGATTCACCATCTGTGGGCTAACCCCAATATTGAACCTATCATAGGTCGTTCACACTCATCAGAGCTAACGTATATTAAAAAAAGAGTTAAATTAAAAATACAAAAATATATGACCATGCATTAAATTAGCTGCAAATGGATTTGCTAACGTTTGAATTTATTATGAGACTTTAAGCATTTTCATTTATGCAAACATGTTGAAAGATATGAAATGGTAATTTAGGGAAACATGAAAACTTAGATGGATGGCTTTTGGATGGATGGTTGGGATTTCCAGTCATTTTCACTGTTAGCCTGGATTGCCACTGTATCCTGCGAAAAAATGACTAGTACAATTGATTGACATTGGCACCTTCATCTAGTATTGTTAAAGTGATAGCCTCGCACACCCACGCACAAAATCATACTGATTATGGAAAATACTGTTGTACATAAATGGTGAAAGTGTTATTGAATTTTAGGGAATATCAAATTAAATTTCCATAAGTTCCCCACTTTCCAGTCATTGTTACGTATTAGTATTGCAACTTTGGAGTTGTTTGCTCAGTTTCAGTTTTGGTTTTGATTCCTTCTTATTAACTTTATGGCTTCATATTTCTTCCCTTTCACGGCCGAATTATTTGTTTCATTTATCTTCTCCTGTGTCTTTAAATGCACTTCTCCCATTTCCAGCAGTCTGCTGCAAGTTGTCTTATCTTTATACTCGGGTGTGTGCAGTTCGTCTATCCACTCCCCTCTTCAATTCCATCCAAGCTCTCCTTCTTCTCTCATTTATACGCTAATGTGGGTATAGATTTGCATGGATGTGCCGATTTTGTATGTGGTTTAGTTCTCTTTTACGGGTGGTGACCTTACACCCCCCGCCACACGCCCTTGCGGCGGCTGGCGGAGTATGAAGTAGATGTATGTAAAATTCTCTGTCATTTATTCGTGACGTCAATTTTATCATCAAGTTTTCTACAGCATGCATTTCCATAGTAATTTTGTGTGCTGCTACTATTCAGGTCACCCTACTGTAGTCACAGAAGGTGGGTTCTTATCGAGAAAACAGAATCTGTACGCACCAGAACCTTTACAATACGTTTTGGAAGGATGCTCCCTTGCCCTTATTTTATATCAATATTTGAATGCTAATATTTTGATGACATTTTTAACTTGAGCTTGTATTGCTAACTTAATGCGTTGAATAAATGACATTACTAAATTTGTGGTAAAGTTATCCGATTCGGACAAAAATGTTTCGTAAAAACAGGAAGCTTCAAACATTTAATATCGCATTACATGTATGTCTATTGGATGAATCTCAGAAGGCTGAATGATCGTATTAAAGGGTTTTGAGCATGCGGTTGCTCTTATGGAATTGAGGAAATTACCCAGGACTAGAATTGCATCGGCATCCAACAGTCGTCTGTCCTAACTCTCCGTATCACACCATTCCATTGGCATGTGGCGGTAGGAGTTGTAAAAGAACGAGGAAATGCGGCTGGATTTGACAAAATTGTACATTGTGTATCATGAATGGCGGACTTTATATAAGAATTTGTGTCACGAATGGTGAACTTTTCATAAGAATTTAGAGGAAACTCTATCATGAGCGCAATATGTAGACTAGGTGGGTCGCGGTAGTCCAGGGGGTAGAGCGTTGGACTGCTGTCCGGAGGTGCCCGGGTTCGATTCCCGAGCAAGGCTCTCTGGGCACCTGCAGCTCCACTCAAGCTATGTGATTTTTCGGGTACCAGATCTTCCTGGGAAACCATAACCGGCACAGGAAAGCAACTGGCACCCTGATGTGTGAATTTCACACGTCGTCGGGCTTAGTACTGGGTGAACTCTACCATCACCAACCAAATCGACCTTCGGGGTGATTACTGTGTTTATGGTTTTTTTATGTAAACTAAATCTCTAAGCTAAATTGCAGGCAAATATCCTTTCTAAAAAGGGTGAAAACTTACTGCAAAGTCCATAACACTAAGTTTGAGTATATATACACATCCTAATTCTTGCAAAACCACAGAAATTAATTGTAAGAATGAAATTACAATACAATATGCGCCTGATTTTGGAAACTTTTCTTGTTTCTGATTATTGTGTATTAGTTCATTGTATGTTAAATTTTTTTTGTGCATTGAGGCCCATGCATGGTTAGTGACTTTGTCTGTTCGTGTAGTGTGCATGCCTGGTGTGGATGTACCCCCTACTACACACGGTGGCTTCCCGGTGACTTACAGGGTATTATGTAAATGCAAAATTACAAAATGGATTTACATATTGCTAAGATATATATAATCTGCGGCGAAATGCACATTTCTCGTCGTGTTTCAATTCTATCGTTTTTAAGTCATAAATGATATACTATTTCATAATAATACTTATGTATGACCATTTCATGTCTCGCTTCTAAAACTGATGGGCTTCCACTTTTATAGCCAATGAAGGATATGCAAATATAAGGTATATAATCACAATCTTTCCGCTCAACAGCTTAATATTTTTTTGAAAGAATTTTCGCGGCGGAGAAAAAAATAAATTGCGTCCCTATGAACTGTTTGAAGTCTAATGTCTCGTGTTAATAGCTTGAAACAGTTAGCTCAGCAATCCGTGAGCCTTTTACCACCAATTACCTCCTTTCTAATCACTGCTTTCCTTCTGTCGGCAAAACATCTGGCTTTGGAGCATCAGCTTGAAGTTCTCTCGTAACTAAGGGCAAGAAATGAAGCGAGGGCAGAGGGTGTCATAATGTAAACACTTAGCGTAGCGTAGGCACCTGTCTGCCTCCCTCCGCCACTGGCTGCTGGCCTTATCTCCTCTGAAATACCCTTCACTCGTGCTGACAGGCCAATAGAGGGAGGAAAAGATACGGTGTCTCTCAAATGCTCACCACCGATTAGACATTTGTATAGTTCCTCTAATAGACCCGGCACGGCGATTGATTGAAATGTGGTAACCTCGATGTTCTTTTATTTCTCATAGAACGGAGTATATTTTTGCCTGTAAAAGATGAAATTTAGATGCAATTTCATGCCCGTTAGTAATTCAAAGACTCCAATTTTCGGGAACTAAACGAAACAGTGTAATTGACGTTTATTTTTATGGATTTAGAACATGCAGTTTTGCCAGCTGTTCACTCATGCATATCATTTAATAATTTGACAAATGAAGCTGATTGATCATCTCTAGGTTCTAGTTGGAATGATGTTTAGTTTCCAATGATTTGCATTTCCTATTGATTTAAAGTCAATTGACGACACAGATTATGAGATCGTAGAATGACATAGAAAATTAGTGCCAAATATTGGGTAAACATAAATTATGCGGCTGTTATATAATAATATAATAGATATTTGCGAGGTACCCTGGAGAATCCAATTCTGATTAGTCAAACCTGATCGCTTAATATCAATTTACACATCTAAAAATTGCATTAATTTCAACGAAGTTGTATTCCTATGTCATAATTGACGAAAAGTGTCCAGCATATTGTTTGCTTTCTTCGTAGAAAATTTTCTTGACACAGAAATCATGTCATGTTCCGAAGTGGTTAGACCCACGTTAATAGATGGCTGTCACTCACTTCTGAAATAACTTTTTGCCTTTCCGACTCCTCATTTCGAATCCGACTTTATCCTGAGTTTCCAAACAAACATATCGCCTTTTCCTCGATGTTTCTTTCATATGTTTGTTCTGTAAGTTATAGTGAATCAAACTATTCCGCTGCCTGTGCTATTGGTACCACCGAAGTTAGCCCCATATAGTTATTATTGAAGCTAGGTCCTGCTAAAAAAATTGTTTTGAAAAACACGAACTAGTATGACGACCAAAAGAAGCGTCGTCCTCTTCCAAAATTCCCGATTCGTACGTCGAGTTGCCGATGTATTCCGGAAATTCGACCCCTTTCTGCATGCTTCTACGATATTTTATAAAAGAAATTGAGTGACCACACGAAAATTTGTTAGCCTCGTTGGCGGCAGGGTAACGTCCAATCTTGCTTATCCGGTGACACGATTCTCTAATAGTTATGTTTCTTCCTCCACCTGTTTTCTTTGTTTCTGAGTGACCTTGCCATTCATGTGTAATCTAACGCACGAGTACAAGGGCTGATTTTGAGTTAGTTAAAGATATATTATACATGTCCGGCTTTTTCCCAACTTCCGAACGAGTAGCCATCCTGCACAGTTTCCATTGATTCGGAGCACTAGACATGATTTCTGGACAAGGGGATCAGCGCTTTACCGTGGGATTCAGGGGCGGAACTCCCGACTTTCACCAGGTCGGTTAGAGTGGAGGGAAAGGGCGTAGTCTCCTGGATAGCTGAGATAACAAATTCACTGGGCATCGCGAAATTCCCTCCCAAATCATCCCTCCTTTCCCCACCAATCTCATCAGAGTCCATGAGAGAGAGAGTGCCTCTTCCCTTAGAGTGCCTGTGGATTTCCGAGAAGTGGGAGAGAGACCATTGAAAAAATTTTTGCTCAATAGTCCTTATCTGCACATATATGCATGTATCTATGTATGTACATAATGGCCCTCCACTACCTCCCATATACCATTAACCACCCTCCCCGCCCACTCGCAGGGTTAGGGGATCGAGACCTCTTCCCGTTTCGCTTTCCTAAGAAGAAGAGAACCCATCCATTCCAACAGACCACATCCTCTGGAAGAAGAAAAAAAAAATCTCTATCTCCCCACCTCCTCCTCCCACTTTGGCCAGACGACCTGCAGGCCCTTTCGGGGGACCCACTTCGCCCACCGTATAGTAGAACTTACCCTGGGGGTTGTCTGTGTATGTGTGTGTGGGGGAGGCGGGCAAGGGGGTGGTGGTGAGGAGGGCGGCGCGGCGGGTGAGGGTGAGTTGGGAGTCCGCCGCCCTCTCGCCTGCTCGTGTGTGTGAGTTTGAGGCACCCAGATTCCCTTCCCCCTCACCCCACACCACCAGACTCAGACGGCGTAGTCACACTCAACCGCCCACACTCTCCCCCTCCCCCTCCGCTGGCCTCAGTCCAAGGGCACGACCCTCCCTACCACCCACGCCAGCCCCCCACCCTCCATTCCCCTTACCCCTCGCTCCCCCACTTCCCTCCCGAGAAACCAAACCAGTCCCGCGTGAGAAAGAGCCGATCCTAGCGTTTCCCAGGCCCCCAAAGATTGTTGAGGGGGCGTACTCCTCCTCCTCCTTCCCTCACGCCACCCCCAGCTCGTCTCTCCACACTCCACCCCCGGGGAGACTCTCCCTCAACCCCAGCCCGCCCGCTCGAAACGGTCGGTCAGGGAGGGTTTAGTCGGTGGGGGCATCAGGGGAGGGGGCAAACGGCTCTCCTCCTTCCCTTTCCACCGATTCCACGGCTTCGCCGCAAGGTCTCACACCCCTGGGGCCGGCCAATCGAGGGGTGGCTTGGGAGAGACGGCGGCGGCACGCCTGGCTCGCTTCCCCATTGGCTACCTCTCCTTTCCTCCTACCCGTCCTCACTCCTTCCTTTCCCTCTCCTAACTGAGTGAGTCTCCCCCATCCCCATTCTGTCTCTTTCTCTCTCTCCCTCCCGATCCCATCGTTCCCTCTCGCCACAAACACATCCGCCTCGGAAAGGCTGCGTCTCACGCCGACTCGCCTCCCATCCCTCTTCCCCTCCCCACTTTCCTCCCCCACTTATGATACGTGAAGAGCCCCTGAGGCCGGGTAGCCGAGCGGTCCGCCCAGCTACTCCTTCTCTTCTCCCCCTCTCTCTCTTCCTCTCCCCAGAGATCTCTCCGGCCGGGGAGGGAAAGCGGAGACGTCCGGCGACGGCCACCGCTTCGCCACGCGCCGGTCGGAAGGAATTTCGGGCGGCGATTCTATTCTTTCCCGCTCTTCCTCCCCATCCCCTTCTCCACTTCTCCCGCTCTTGACAGACAAACGACTCGATTCCGGCGAATCGCAGACTTCGGGGCTGGCTCCTCTCTCGTTCGACGAAAGTTGGCACTTGCCGTTCGAGCGGCATTAATGACCGAGCAATCAGTGTAGTTTCACCGCGGAAAAGATCATCGGGTGCTCACAGGAATTTGCTCCTGGCCGGAAATTGCACGTCTGCTAACATGGTTACACCACCATTCTGGCAATGGAGATCCGGGATCAATTCTAATTCGAGACCATTTATTTCGGTGAATGTCCTTACATTTGTTTACAAAGCTTCTGGGAGAAACACATACGGGGAATTTGTGGACAAGGTAACAAAAAATTAGGATTTGGTAGAAGAGTACGGGGTAGATGTGATGAAAAGATGAAAGATAAATGTTATCTGTCGCTGGTTAGGCCTCATTTAGAATATGCCGAAAGTATATGGGTTCCTCACGAAGTTGGATTAATTGCGGAATTGGATCGTGTGCAGCGCAGAGGGACTAGATTTTTAATAAGTTGTTATGATAAACTTAGTGTCGTATCCAAAATATTAGAGCGGTTAGGCTGGGAATCACTCTCGGAGTGAAGGTTAAATTACAGATTTAATCTCTTGTGTAAATTGGAAGGATGTCTCTTAAGCGGTGATGTTGAAAATGTATTCTTACGCCCATCGTACTACTATAGGAGATATCATGTCAATAATATTAGAGAAATTAAGTGTAGAAAAGAGAGATTAAAGATGTCATTTGTTCCACGAACGATAAGGGATCAGAATGGCATTATCCGTCAGCGGCAGGGGTAAAAATATTCGGGTCAAAATTAGTCTAGTGTGAGTTCACCTCCTGCCACACACCCTAGGGGTGTCTTGCAGGGTACATATATAAATAAAAATTGAATTCACTCAAACGATATTTTCCATTGTAATCATATCTTTCTAATCTTGGTTCGCGAGTGTGAATTTAATGTAAATGTGCGTAAAAAAATGTAAGGCTATCTTTTTATACGCATTTCATTGCTGTGAAAAACTGCAAAATTTCAAATGGTAACATATGTAGGAAATACGGCGTGTGAAATATTAACACCAGGGAAGGGGTGCAGTCCACAGGTCCTTTCCCTGTGACGGCATATGGTTTCCCAGGAAAATGTGTTACCCGAAAAATCACACCGCTTGGGAGAAGCCTGGCCCACTCCGAGAGGCGTGCCTGGGTATCCGGGCCCTTCGATCAGTAGTCCAACGCTCTATCCATAAATGATGACGCAATGAAGTAACATAAATAAACATTCTCGACCAGATAAGCCTCTCGGAAAGACGGAATCTGCAGGACGCCGACGAATAGTGTCCTCGATACAATTCTTGAGTGAATGAGTTGCATTTGAATGCACAACATATATCGGTAGGAAAATGTATTAGGAAGTCTTGTTCATGTTGAGTGGTTTTTCATTTAATGCCATCGGCGGGCATGAACCCTCTTTCTTGAAAATTACATATTTATTTACTTTTCTGGATTCTATACTTAAAAGTAAAATGATATAATAAAATATTTTTTGTTCTACTTCTTAAGTGTTTCACCTCAATCATATCGATGACCATTGATTTAACCGGTCTGACTTATAAAATCTTCTGAACGCGGGGTTATTCTAATTTTTCGCCTCAGTTTCCCTCTATGGTGACTATAACTGAATCATGGAACACAAAATGTGGACGTGTTGGCACGGAGATTAATTTTAGCTCTGAATTGGCTTAATAATCTCCCTATTGTTTGAACTATTGTCATACTAATTATATGGTGAAGGGAATGTCAAGCGTATGTCAGAGATACAAATCACAAATAAGGATATATACCTGCTAGTATAAAATTAGAGCGTCCAAGGGTATGCTCCGGTTAAAAATCACGACCTAAATTCTCTTGACAGAGCAACTGAAGGAGTGGAACGAGTTGTAAAAAATAATAGCCGAAGTTAGAACATATTTTTAGTTTTTATCTACATAAAAACCTAATGTGGACACTTCTAGAGCTTATAAGAACATTTCTATTTGGTAGAAGTGTAGAGGATTAATTACAATTAATCAATGAAAAATAACTGAAAAATGGCACAAGATTTAAAATGACCAGCAAATTTAAATGTTTCTTAGAAAAGTAAAAGCTAAATTTTTATTTCGATATATTTATAAAATTGTAAAAAATAAATATCTGTAAAGGAGTGTCATTATTTAATTGCCTATTTTTGGCTTCTGTTTCGTTTGTGACTTTTACATAACACACGTTTCCCGTTATTTCAATGCTGAATTTATTTTTCAAATGATTTAATTTTTTGCTATCTCTAGGGCGTGCTGTGAAAATATTTGCTTGGTAGAAAGAGTTATCGGTTATTAGTTTCCCATCGGGTTGAATTGTTACTTCTGAAAAATAAATGCTTCTTCCGTTTCAATTGTCACTTTCAAGTGCGTCCATTGGTAGTGACCTCAGCACATTTATTAATTCTCATCATTTTTGTTACCACAGAATCATCTGTTCCTCTTGTAGCTGCATTATTTTTGTCGTATACTATGAGATGTATTAAGCTCTCAAATGCCATAAAATCAAAATATTCGTTCTCCTTATTTCCACTTTAATTTACCACTTTTATTTATGCTTGCATGTCTGTAAGTCACGGGAAAATCTTTCAAGCAAATTGAAAGTGTCTTTTGGAATCGCTTAGTAGGTAATCTTTGATTTTATTTAAAGTAATTATTACGTAAAGGGATGCATAACGTATGATGAATTGAAACAAGGTTTGCTAAAGTGTAGAGTTTCAGTTTGTATCTTCTTAGACGAGGCTCAGACATTTAGACTTACTACCTTGATCAAAAAGTTCCCGGAATAACCACCGTGTGGCGCTCCCATCGTTCCGATTTGAGTTCTGTTTTTTTTGTTAAATTGGTACATCTGTTGTTGATATTCCCTTTAAATCTTAGTGTCATAACTTGACATTTGCAAAAGTTACGTAGCCAAGAGTACATCTATCTCTGTGTGTGTTGGCGATTTTTTACAATTGCAGAAATGGATTTAAATTTGCAACAACGAACTTGTATTAAATTTTGCGTAAAAAACGGATTTAGTGGCGCACGGACGTTGGAAATGTTGGAAAAGTGTTTCGGCAACGATTCTCTAAAAAAACGGTCGTTTACCAGTGGCACGAGCGGTTCAGAAGTGGTCGTGAGTCAATCGAAGATGATGAACGCAGTGGCAGACCATCGACATCGAAAGTCGGTGAAAAAATTGATAAAGTAAAAGAAATGTTGGTCAATAACCGCAAATTAACCATCAGAGAAATAGCGGAGGACTTGAACATTGCCTATGGATCCGCCCAAGACATTGTGGTTAATGATTTGGGTTTCCGTCGTGTAGCAGCAAAGTTGGTGCCAAAAGACCTCAATTTCATGCAAAAAAGAGACCGTGTTGACGTCGCAAAAGACATGATTTGCGAGGCTTAATCCGATCCCACATTCATCAAAAGGATCATTACTGGAGACGAGACGTGGGTTTATGAGTACGACACGCAATCCAGACATCAGGCAAGTGAATGGCGTTCACCAAATGAGCCGAGACCAAAAAAACCACGTCGTTTTCAGTCAAAAAAGAAGGCAATGCTGACGGTTTTCATGGATTACAACGGTGTAGTGCATCATGAATTTTTGCCAGAAGGCCAGACAGTAAACAAAGAGTATTATTTGGGCGTTATGAGACGTTTGCGTGAAGCAATTCGCCGAAAGAGACCAGAAATGTGGGCAGAAAACTCGTGGATTTTGCACCATGATAACGCACCGTCGCACAGTGCTATCATTATTCGTAATTTTTTGACGAAAAATGCAACAAATACCATCCAACAGCCACCAAATTCACCTGATTTGGCTCCCTGTGACTTCTTTCTGTCCAATCGAGTTAAAAAAACCATTACGGGGAACGCGTTTTAGCAGCCGAGAGGAAGTAATGGAAAAATCGCAGGAAGCACTGATGGACATACCGAAAACCGAATATAAAAAATGTTTCGAGGATTGGATCAAGCGCTGGCATAAGTGTGTTGCAGTCGATGGGGATTACTTTGAAGGGGACAATATAGATTTAGATGAATAAACTTGTATTTTTAATTTTCTGAATAAATTCCGGGAAATTTTTGATCAAGGTAGTATTTAGTCTAATTAATCATCCAAAACGTACCATTAATGGTCGACTGCCATATTTATAGCTATACTATCACACAAAATATTGAGAACCTTTTTACTGATACTCATGAATATAACGTGGGCTGTGTTCCATTTTTGTATGCATGACGGCCGAGCTGGATCGAACATTATGGAGGTTGGGAATGAGTTTTGGTGGGAAGAGATGGGTGGTAGGAAGGCACCTGGACTGAATGATATCACGAAATTGTAGACGACGTAAACAAATGTTGCGTAGGAAATTTTGAGGACCTAAGACTGGTATTGGCGCTTGAAAAACCGCAGAAAACAATCAGTAGGGAATTCAATGTCAACCTATGTGGAGCATCTGGGAACGACATGGGTAAACACAGTGAGATTGAGTTGACAATAAGCATTTCTGATTAAAATAAAAAGTAAAATTATAAGCTAAAGATGGATTCAATGCACTCATATTTGGTAAAAAATTCGGTCGATGTAAACTAGGAATATCGTTGAAAATTCAAATGCGATCTATCAATTAACTATTAGCTGTTCTATGACTGTGATAACAAAAATGCGTAGATGAGGTGGTGTGAAAGACAAGGTTCTTTTTGAAATATAGAAACGCGAGGGCTTTGAAAAGAGCATTAAAGACTCTCTTGGAAAAATTGGAAGAGTCTCAGTTTAGTGAAGGGCACAGAATTAAGGTAAAAAAGCACACTAAAGAAGTGAAAAAAGTAGGGAAATACTCTAAAAAATAATTGCTTGAGAAGTTTTTTTTTTACTTTTGAACATCCTCTGAGAGGCCGAAAGTCTCTCGTAACCGGTGTTTTATGCGGACTGCTGCAATTTCGTAATAAGCTTCAATGGAAACATAAATCATCACTTTGAATTG
This sequence comes from Hetaerina americana, assembly GCF_022747635.1. Lineage (NCBI taxonomy): Eukaryota > Metazoa > Arthropoda > Insecta > Odonata > Calopterygidae > Hetaerina > Hetaerina americana. Next base: position 71,921,699 of record NW_027286985.1, read on the forward strand.
TCAACTGCGTTAATGAACATGTTAAAACAATACAAAATGAACTGACATACTAAATTTTATAATGTAGATAAGAAAATAATAAATTTAGAAAATTGTTGTGGCTAAATTCTAAGCTATATTTTGTAATGACGCAAAAGATAATTTGGAGCATAAGGAAATACTAATAATCCGCTATGAGAAAGAAGACGCAGTTCAAGATTTGCTCTTTAATATTCCAAATCTAAAGTCTTAAAATAATGAGAGTTTGTCAGAATATAATTAATAACAGCTCAACTTATACAACGCTTTGTAAGGTGATTATGGAAAAATAATTTCTCAAACCATAATGATGCTGCCAATATGACAAAAAGTGACAGATTTATGGCTTTTAATTGATGCCGTTTACCTGTTTAAATGCCGTGACATTCTCCACCGTACGTACATTCACCGTGCTAAACATAATAAATAAATTTCCTGCCACACTCAATATATATTGGTTTTAAATAAATATAGGTATAAATGGACTGCTATAATTTTCTGTTACACAGCATTTTGAAATATCAACAATATCTACCTATAGATATCGTTGTTTTACGAGTTTCTCATAAAAATAGTATAGATTTTTCCAGCTCTCTCTAAGGTAAATCCCCTGCTACGCACCTATTTGGTGAATCGATGGGTATTTATGTGGAATACTATGCCTAATCTTACCAGCAGCCAATGATTAAAATATAAGAAAGAATGCATCTAAATTTACATTACGCACCCAAATCCGCCGCAAGAGCGTGTGGCGGGGGGTGTTAAGTCACCGTCCGTGAAAGAGAATAAAACCACATGAAAAACCAACATATTTATGCGAAATGAAATTAAATAATTGACTTTTGTAATTCCACACAAGTGTTTGGAATTACAAAGTCAATTATTTCATTTCAACATGTTATGCAAATTCCATAAAGTTACGCCTGAGGCAACAAAAAAAATATTTATGCAAACCTACACCCACAGTGTATATGACACTCATGCAAAAACCTTTTTAACTTACGCATATGTAAATACATATGCTATCATGTAACACAAACATGCACCTTAGAATGTAGTAATAATTTATCCAATAACGTGCAAGTTATGATAGAAAAGTAAGAAGGGGAAATTCCACTACCGCATGGGCATGCAACTCACGGCAAAGCATAGGTATCAACCGTAACACACATAATGGCCTTGCAATCACAATATGATCGATTCAGGTTGAGCCCACCGTGGAGGATGATGTCTTTGATTGATTTACCATCTCCCTCTCAACTACCTGTTTTTAATCGCCAAATGAAAACTTAAGTAAAAGCTATTTTCTGTTGAAAACAGGAATATGTACCGTCCGAGCATTAATTAATGCTTCACTGTATGGAAAACAAGAACCGGATCGATTAAGCAGAGATAGAGTCATGATGGATTTATTAGAAACTGGTACGTGGTAGGGCTCCCTTGTAGGAAGACCACGGGTTGGGCAATGGGTAAATGCCATTCATAATAAGATAAGAATACATTGAATACGAAATATCCAGTATTACTGAAGATTATGAAGCCCTGAATAATCGTAATTCTACAGTATTTATTTAAGTTAGAATTATACGATACTTCACAGAGAAATGGTCATGCCGAGTGATGCTATATACTTAATCTATATGTCAAGGACTAAAAAATTTAGTAGCTGTTTAATTTTTTTGTATCAATGGAAGGATAGAACTTCTCTACTTCGTCTATTTTGATGAAGCTTGAGGTGGCTTACATTTGCATGCAACAAAATTTCTATAATCAAAACCTATTAATACGAACCTACAGGATTAACACCCAAAGAGTATTGAAAATATCGAAGCTAATTCAATTATCCCAAAATATAGTTATATACCTTTTTAAAAATGCGCTCGATATATGAATGAAGTATAGGTATAAATTAGGAGAGCAGAATAACCTTTTAATACTGTTTTTAAATTCTTTCTACCTTTGTAATGGATAAAATTATGGATAACATTGGACTTTGCTGGCCGTGAGCAGTGGAATCCAAATGCCATAAATAAGCACAAATTATGCTAAGAACGCTTCGTTGAAAAGGTTGCGCCTTTGAACATCACAAAAATAAAACTACTCTCTAAGATACTTTAGATTTTTAGGTATGTTTTAGATATTTTAGTACCCTGCAAGCCACCGGTAGGGTGTGTTGCAGGGGTGGAACCAAACTAACATTGATCCAAATATGACCCATACTGCGATCGGACAATGTTATCCGGATCCCGGTGGAAAAAATAACATCTTAAATACAACTGTTCTACACTTCATATATATAGTTTTATTGACATGATTCCGCCTGCCATAGGATGTCGGGGTTAATGATGCATTTTCAACATCTCTTATAAAGAGACATCCTTCCAATTTACGCAAGAGATTTAATGTGTACTTAAACCCTCGCTCCGTGAGCCATTCCCAGCCCAGCTCCTCTAGGTTTTGCTTCAGTTTAAAACAACTAGGAGTATTTGACTTAGAATTATGAGATAGGTTGTCCGAAATTTATATATAATTTTAAAATTGTTACTCACTGCATTACATAGATGAATTAGAGCAACGGTAATTTGGAAATGATGACCAGACAAACCTCGAGAGTAGAATGTTTTTATTGTAGAAATTTACCATAAATATATTCGGCCTGTTTTCAGCTGAGCAAACTTCGAGGATTGAATCACAGCCTCCACATTGGTCACGCACCAAGTTGACGGTGACTGGTGATGATGTCATACAATTTCCCCAGAATTCCCAGCACGTGAGGAACCTTAATAACCCGGGTACATACTCGTATTAAGCCGATTCTTCACGCCTTTGTTGGCCGAATTTACTAAATATCAGTTCCTATTCCATTTATATCTGAATGTAATTTCTTCACGAGAGTCATGAAACAAAAATATCTTCTGCATGGCACGGCATAAAAAATAATCAATGATTCTCGAATGGAAACTTCGTAACTCCGCGGATTTTAGTTGCGTTGTTTTTGTAAAAAATGCGAGAATAAACCCGATGTAATGTAATAAAATCAATGCAATGACACGCGAGAATCGATACAATGAACCTATGCTATTCTCTTTTATATTTTAAGCACAACTATTATCAGATTGCGGAGGCTCATGTAAGGACACTGGTGAATATTTTTGAACAGATAGATAACTTTTCCTCTAGGGAAATTCATGAACTTACCGCAAGAGTATGGAAAACTGACAAAGTAATAAAGTCTACCTTCTTATAGTTCTTTTTTATGTCTGGAGCCCTAACTCGCTCATCCACACGTCCTCGTGGTGGCTCTCGCGGTATTGTGGATGTAGAATTTTATTCCCATCCACCGTCTTTACGTGGGCATCCACCTTTCAGTTGCAAGCCACAGGAATGTTAGAATGCCTTGAGTTGTGTTAGAGCATTCGATGCTCTCCCTGCCAATCACACCAATGGGAGGTCGGGGTGACTGAATGATGATGTAGCCACCCGCCGAAGAAGCGTGTTTAGGTGATTGCCTCTCCTTCGTCCCTTCACTCCGGTCTCTCGGTAACTTCTTGTCGTTCCTTTCGGACACCAAACCCGCGTCAAAAAGACACTGGCTTCTCAAAAGGCCACATGGATTGGTTTTTTAAGGCCATCCTTTAATTTATTTCTTTAACTGTCGAAAGAGGTGATTATTTTCTCGGTATTTTCATAAACAGGATTGTTGCCATTGACAAAGCGTTTAAATTTATTTTAAATATATAACTAACTAGCATTAATTAACGTTTCACCGAATGGAAAAGAAGAACCAGATGCATTTGGCAGATATGGAGTCGAAATGTATTTGTTAGAAACTGGTGCGTGGAAGGGTTTTCTAGAAGTAAGGCTATGGATAGGGCCATGGGGAAATGCCGTAATGGGGAAAGTGAACATTGAATAGGGAATATTCCAGAGTTACTTTTAAAAATCTTGAAATTGATCTTAAATGACGATGGGCTGCAATATAGTTTTTCTGTTCACCCTAGAGAAGGTTTCAATTCTTCACATAGAAATAGCAATACCGATCGCTGGTACCTATTTATTGATCCGTTAAGGGCTTCCTGCTACCTTTGTAGTTGTTTAATTTTTCCAATCATCGAAGGATGGCAATTATTTGCTTGGATGAAGGGATTTTTGCATGAGTGTGTGCGCTGCTGTGGGTGTAATTTTCCGTGTTGTTTTTTTGCATGTGGTATTTTTCCTTTTTACGGTTGGTGACCTAACACCCCCCGCCACACGCCCTTGCGGCGGCTTGCGGGGTATTATGTAGATGTAGATGTAGAAGACCCCGCTTCTTTGACCTAGAGATGGCTTTAGGGAGCTGTTTCATCCACCAAAGGAGAAATAGACAACGACAAGAGTTAAGGACAGGGGGGAAAGCACACATAAAACGTCATAAAGGATAGGAACATAAGGATGTGTTCCTATCCATATCTCTATGTCTGTGTCCTTGGGAATGAATATTTTTTCAACATATGGCGTCTTTTTCGTGTTTTAATGTGTATTTGCCCAATGTGGCTCGTCTTCTTCTTCTGGCTATGCGTGCCACGAAACTCACTGTTCCTACATGACGTTGTATGTTTGCTTTCCTACTGTCCTTACCTCTTGTCGTTGTCTATTTCTCCTTTGGTGGATGAAACAGCTCCCTAAAGCCATCTCTTGGTCAAAGAATCCTATACCTTTTCCTTAATTCTATTTCCATGTGAGTGAATATTTGGTCGCCATGTGGAGGGTTTTCGTGTTTGAATGTGTGTGTGTATATATATATATATATATATATATATATATATATATATATATATATATATATATATATATATATATATATATACACACACACATACAAATACACACACACATACAAATACACACACACACACATTTAGTTTAGGATATAAAATTGCCTATGATAAAAGTAATGTAACCTCTTGCGGAACTAAGGCTAGAGATGTTTGGTGCGACTACACCTATTCACACACACACACCCTCATCATGGGCGGGAGCCACTCCCTCAAGCCGGAGGCATTCAATTCTCCTCGTTCCACGACGTACCTACCTACTTTGTTCCCACCTTTGAGGCCGTAGATAACCTCAACCTCCCCCCTCCCCAACCGTGGCGCGACGTCCTTCCTGCTCAACGTCTATTAACCGTTAGCCCAGGGGCAGTGCCGCATTCATGATTTCGGTCTGGGGGCCCCCTATCCAATGGAGGGGGAACTGCCCATTGTTGGAAGGCCTTTGCATGATGGGGTGGAAGAAGCGAGACGGAATGAGTACCTTGCATTCGAGATTCCATGGTGCAATGTATGAATCCTTCAGCAAGGACGTCGCGGCTAAGGAATTGAATGAGTCTTTCGTATCTCCGAAAATACGTAGCCAATGAAATAATTTTAAAATAACGACTAAAAAGGAAGAATTATATCAGTGATCCAACCCACTTCTGACATTGAAATGCGAAAAACAGAAGGACCTGACAGTAACCATTATTATTTTTGTGAAATTTTTATTTTATGGGCTATTTTGTCCTTTTAATCTTATGGGTTACGAAAACTCGCATTGAGGATTAAGTGTTTCTAAATAAAAACCTCGTTCTTCTGATTACTATGTTGCTCTTAAATATGTATTGTCGCATATTTATCTACAGGTAGTTTAATTTATCAAATTTCCTTGACTGGGTTATGAACATATAACTCCATCCTCTATTCGACATATTGTCAAATTAAAATAATGGGAAAAGTATGTGTGAAATTATATGTGACGGGAGATATTTCTCACGCTCTTTGAGACAAACTTGATCCAAGTGACCGAACGGAAGAATCACCTGCCTTCATCATCTTCCCATTCGTTTTGCCAAATGTGCAAAACATAGAATATACGTAATCATGGATACCCTTAGAAAATAAACAGTACCTGAAGCCTAATTATTATATTTCCTCTATAGTCCTGCTGCGGCAATTCAGGGAGGGTTTACCGATATGCAATGAAACTCTGTGATGAAGTCTAAAAGGAAGTTTTTTTAACTAAAGGGGCCGACGTTTGCACACATGGCCCCAGTACTGACCGATGTAACATCCGATGCCCGCGTGCGCGCAGTTACCGGGAAGGATATTTTACTCTATATGAGGGACAGCGGTGGGAAAGACCGGCGGGGCGGCAGTGGGAGGACCGGAGAATCTGGCGTCCGATGAAAGGATCTGCCAGGATAGGACGGGAGGGAAAAGTGAGTGTCTCAAGCGCTCCCTCATAAGTCGGTCGCGCAAGCTATACGCAGTGTCGAGCGGGGGTGGCGCCAGAGAAGGTTCTGCGAAAATGACGTCGGTCCTCGGTGACTCGCACTTGCGTGCGAGTCACCCAGGAGGGGCAGCGGTTGCTTATCGGGTGGCGATTGCGTTGAGGGTCATTGGCCCCAATGCATCATACATCCTTAAAGTCGCATCATAGCAGTACCAGTATTTCTCTACAGTTTAAAGTAATTCGCCGTCTAAATCTATAAGGCGCCATTTAACCTAAGAGACTATTTCTGGAACTGCAGCGATATCCATGCCCTAGGTGGAATTCGGACCCAGACTGTTGGGTTCATCTGACAAAATAAGTTCTCTGTCGTCCCCAATACGACATTAAGCACCAATTTATTCGTTTGAATTATATTTATATATATACACCTGTATATATATAAATATATAATTATATATAATAAGTTATATATATATATATATATATATATATATATACAAATATATAAAAACACAGATGTAGATTTTTAGAATATAGAGACACAAAGAAAGGACACTCACAATTTGTTATTTTACGTTTCGACAGCACGGCTGTCGTCTTCAGAAGACTTTCTGAAGACGACAGCCGTGCTGTCGAAACGTAAAATAACAAATTGTGAGTGTCCTTTCTTTGTGTCTCTATATTCTAAAAATCTACATCTGTGTTTTTATATATTTGTGTGTCGCCGATGAGCATTCCATTTCGAAGATATTTTATATATATATATATATATATATATATATATATATATATATATATATATATATATATATATATGTCTTTAAGGGCATGTATAGCCTGTCCTTTCATTGGGCTTAAGTGTCTCGATGAAAAGTATGTCAGCACTGACATCAAATGTTTGTCCTCTTAACATGATTGCGATTGTGCGTGCATAGCTGGTTACCTAACACCCCCGCCACTCGCCCCCCGGCGGCGTGCGGGGGGGGAAGGGCGTGGGATTGTGTGGATGTTGATGAGGCACTTGCCAGTGTTGATATTGGTAATGAGAGTTTGCGGATAAAAACAGTCCACATCTAATTATCGCAATAACCCGCAAGCCGCCGCAAGGGTAGTACAATTCAAGTGAAATGCGTATCCGCAGAAACGCACAGAGAGCAGAATTTCTACACAAAACCTTGAGATGATGCGCTATTCTGTTCTCACAGCTTCACCGTGAGTGAAGTTTTAACATTTAATAACGTAAGGGTATTAATAATATAATACCCGGAAAAAATCTATTGTAATAAGCTCGCATTTAAGCGTTTTAGAATTAGACGTTGACCCTGTATTATTATTTGAACGTACAGCAAAACGTTACCCATTTTGCGTGGGCCAATTGCTACACAATTTGTAAGATGTTTCAACAAGTATACGCAATAGGTCCATCACAATCTAGTAAATGTGATATTCACTCAATGAAATTACTCTAAAAACGTATGTCACCCTGGGGAATGTAAAATCTAATTGCACATAAATGAAACAGGAAGAGGTAAACTTTGAGGCTGCTGTTTGGGGAGAATGAGCATAGACTAACAATTTTTATAATTAAGTTTTCTTGCACAAGGAGTGACAGCCGCTCTTTTTCTTCGCTTTGCATTAACTTTGGGTAATTTGATATTGCCTCCACCGGTTAGAATTTCGACCTGAATAAAATTCACAGATGATAAGACTATTTTTTTTGGGACGTGGTAGTTCATGGGTGAAAGCGTTGGACTACCGGGCTCTATCCCGGGGCACGCCTCTGGACACCCAAGGCGTCACCCAAGCTCTGTGATTTTTCGGGTATCTGGTCATCCTGAGAAAGCTAAGGGAAAGGGAGCGAGGAAGCGACCCCTTATTACATTGATGTTTGAATTTCATTCGCAATTGGACTTGGCATCGGGTGACCTCTATCCTCACCTATCAAACTAAACCATCGGGTTTATAGTTGTGGTTAAGACTTTTAACTCCTGTAGTTTATTGATAAAATGTCTGTTCAGGAAAATATAGATGCCAGCCAGGTAAATCAACGGTGGAGGCTTGGCGGATGCGATAGATAATCGGAACTCTGCGAGATCTGTGTTTGTTTCTCGTACCCGGGGATTACATGGAGTGGTTTGATTACTGTGGGAGTCAGCGTGAAAGACATGAGAATGTGAGTCACGGCGTGTGTACTTTTTACGGATCACACTAGGAGAGCAGTAGAAAGGTACACTTCCGTAGGGTCGGACGTTACACCATGGGCAAGGAAGACTCCTCGGCTTCCAACCACAGAAACAAATTTTAAGGTTTCCTCCTCTACGTGCTTTCTAATTGATTCTAAGCGTCTAATCCCGCTTATTTATTTTCTTCTTCCATCTTCTCCCATTTTTTGTCATTTTTTAAGTATACACTCAAAATTTTAAAAAAATCTGACGCCTGTTTTTTAGGTAGCGAAATTTCAGTGAATAGCACATGTCTAAAATACTGGGTTGCCGACGAGACCTGACAATGTTGATATTAGACGGTAAGGATTACAAACTCCGGTCTGTCCGGGGCATGGTTCTCCATGAAAGGAAGACTGAAACGCCGTTAATTACGAACGAGTTTGCTTTTCTTTGCATTAAAGTGAATAACAAAATAAGGGACTCGTTCTAAGTTAAAAGCGCGATGGGTGAAAATATGAAATAAAAATTCGGATAACGTATGCACGACGCATACAGACAGGTTAAGGTGATTGTTTGGGGCCCCAGCCAAATTTTTCTTTGTCACTGGCCTTTATCCGCGTTTTGTTTCCTTGGAGTTCCGGTTGGCGTAATGGAAAAAAGAGCGCAATCGTTACTCGATAAGGTGAATAGCTTTGGCAGGAAGTATTACAGAATTAAGTCTTCAATGTCAAATAAATGTCTGGGGCCATAATGCCATGCCATTCATTCCCTTTTTCAGGAATCCGCTATTCTTTCAACAAGCCGTTAATTTTACTACGCTCTATACCGGAATTTCCGGCCGCTGTTATCTATCAGTGGACAGTGTAATGAATGCTGCATCTATATGGTTCCTTAAATGCACTACAGGTAATAATCATTGTCTGTTGTAATACCACACGTGTTCACGTTATCTCCGCAACACTTTCCTGATACTGAAATGGTTTTTCTTCAAGAAAAAATACTTAGTCTCACGACGACTAGTATGGTATTTAGAAATTTCGTTTCGTTTCGGTAGTGAAGCTTCTGGATATAAAAAAATATGAATTAGCAATGCTGTAGCAGCGTCAATTACCGATATTGTTGTGTGTTTTTGTAACTACCTGTATCTTTGGAGATAGAAGCATACTCAAATGATCTTTTTGAGATCCGCGTGGGTAACTTTGAGACTCATAGGGTCACCAATACTGTTTCCTGCATTACTTCTTACTGCCATCTCTGATCTAAATTATTTTCCTCGCCTGCAATATAAAATAGCTACTTCTTCTCGGATTTGTTTTCTTTACTTAACTTTCTCAATCTGAACCCGAATCGAATCGTTAATGCCTTGAGTGCGGGCGCTCTCTCCAAGCCAAAGTCACAAGCAGTACCAACAATAAGTGTTTAACTTAGAGTACCTGAAATTCTCCACCTTATGGAACAAATCCTACATAGAATGTGAAACTGAGTTATATCCGATAGGCCAATCAAAATAGAGAAGTATGGGTCAAAGTTAGACTGCTGTGTAGAAGGTCCTTCGAAAGCGGTTAACGGTGCGAAATGCCGAGCTAAAGCGCTTATTTACTGCATTCACTCCACACTAATTATATGATATCTGAGTGACAACGTTTTTCTTGCCACCGCTCAAAATATATTTTTTTTCAATAAAAGAGTCAATAATTTCTGTTTCTATTTCCCTATAATTTTAAATATTATTTGTTGAGTTATAATTTCGGTATACATACAGCATTTTATTTTTAATAGTTGCCTTATTAGTGAATACACAAGTGGCGATGATACAACACACTATTTGAAATTGTTAAATTCAAAGAAATCGCGGGAGGTGCCTCGACGGTAACTTGGAACGGAGTCATCCGATGATGCGTATTACTATTCAACAATTTCAGCGTGTGAAAATCATTAACCTTCCAATCCAAAAAAAAAATACATTCGCCCGTCCCGTTCTCAGTCTCGAATGAAAGAAATATTCAGTTGTTACAGCAAATAATAACCGGCGCTATATTATAAATTCACATGAAACCTAATCCCGTATCAATGCATGCAGTAGTAATAGTAGTATTTAGGGGAGGGGACCTACAGCTGAGGTCATTTGTGCCATTAGGGATGGGCAGGAAAGGATGAAGGGTGGAGAGAAACCCGGCGTCGGCATTAGCCTACTATTAACGAAAGGCGCCAAGGGGTCCGCAGCTTAACGCCCCATCCGACGGACTGTATACTCACTCAAAGTGCCCTCCACAAAGCACCTCAAGTAGGGATCGAGATACCACTGAAAATTATTCAACACGGCCGGGATTTGAACCCAGGCCCTCTTGGGGGAAGCCAGTACCATCAATAAATGCTTTTTTCATGTTTCCTGCAGGGCGTTCCTTGTCCCCTATACGAAAAAATACATCAATTAATTTTATAATTCATTCATCGAAAGCTACCATGTGTTCTTCCGTCATGGTTCATGCCATTTAAAAATGAAATGACAAAATCCGATGGTCCATGGACATTAAGTATGAACATAAAGGTAGAGAGGAGGAATTAAGACCATCAAAATAAATATAACGCTACTAGTATTGAGGCAGTGTGGGGGCAGCTCCTAACTCGTAGCGCAGGTGGTTTGCGTGGCTCTTTCTCTAGCTCCTGCAAGGGGAACTGATTTCAATACCCAGCACCGCCCCTCCCTGGCGGCGTCTGCACCGCAGTGTAACTTCCTCCCAGACCATCTCCACCACCCTCTAATCTCCCGTCTCTTCCGTTCGCCCTCTCCTGCCCCGCGCAACCATCCACCGTCATCCACTCCGCGCCATTCCCATTCATATGCACCACTCCCACGTCCACCCTTCCCATTTCCATTCCCCCACCCTACCCCGACCAACTTTCCCCGTCGCAATATTTCTCGCATAACAACCATCGCCGCCACCACACCACCGCCTTCGTCTTCGCCGCCGCTGGCTGCCCTACGCCCCCTTCCACGCTCCCACCTTGCCGTCCCCCTTCTATCCACCTCGCTACCCCTCCCCTTGACAGGCCGTCCGACAGCCTTGCGTGGGCGCCCCCGCCGCGGCAACCGCTTATCAAGCACGCACGTGCCTACCTCCACTCCCGCATGCACACACGACCTAGCCTTCCTTCATTCCCTCCCCTCCCCGCACGGCAGCGGAGGCAGCATCCCATGCCTCCCTGCCTCCACGTTCGTCTCTCTCCCTCCCTCCGCTCCTTCCTCGCGCCGCGGAGGAGTGGGATGGGTGGAGAGGGACGGGAGGAGAGGGAGAGAGGGAGAGCGAGAGAGAGAGAGCGTGGGAATGTTTAAGCGCTGGATGGACGCCGAGGTTCGCCGCGGAGTCACGTAGCGCGTATCTGCGGAGGGGGGAGGGAGGGCGGGGTGGACGGTCGCGGCGGGCGGTTGGCCGGAGCCACGCTCCCGGGAGTTGAGAGTCCCTCCGCGTGAGACACGCTCTCGGCTCAGTGGAGGGAGCGCCGAAACAACATGGGGGTGGGGGCGGGAGGGAAGGTTCGGTGATCAGGCGGCCGTGAACGGAACGGGAGAGATCAGAACTTCGATGCCTGCAAGTGTTGGAAATCCGGGATCCGCGCGGGCAGTCAGTGTAACGGTTTGGGGGGGTGGGAGGAAACTTAGAAGTTGATTGACGGAAACAATGCCGGATTAATACACGCCCTGAGTTATAGTAGGAACTGTCATCTATGGTAGTTGCAAACCTCCTTTTTTTGAAAAAACCCACTCTCTATACCCATTTAATTAGCATAATAGCTAGCCCAAGCTCCGAAAAAGTACAATATAATTGGAGACTTGAAATAACATTGCCCAATTGTTGGTTACATAAGAAGGAATACTTAATGTATAGCGCCGTATTGCATTGATATATGAGATCACGGTGAGAAGTTAAGAGAAATTGACTGCTAAACCATTTGATTTAAGAAATCCTATTTCCCTCGCATTATTCTATAGCACAACAATTATGGACATAACTCTGGAGAAATTGAACTTTCCAAATGTCATTAATAACCAATTACTCTAGTGGCTAGTGGCATGGCACACCCTGTTACAAACCCTCGCATTAGTTTAAAGGTAAGTGGTAGACGTAGATGAATAATGGCTCATCAGTTAAAAACTCTTAAGTCTTGGTTGTTTCGTAATCATTCCCAAAGTGGTCATTTAAACACATTCATCGTGGTAAGATGTTCGCAAAGAAATTGAATACTGTTCAGTTGTGAATACGATTCTGTAGTATCCTGGCATATGACGTGTCTACTGCCTCGCAATTTCTACGAGTAATGAGTTACCAGTAAATTTATAGAGAACCCTTATCCAAATGTTTGTCTTCCAACTGCGTTGTTTAAACCGTCAAATCATCTATTTAAAGATAACTCCGTTAAGAACACCGTATGGATAATCCACAGACAGTTTCTTTTTGAAAGGTGTGCTTCATTGAATTTTATTACATATTCTCCTCAGGAGGCTATACATTTGTCTCGTTGCATTCCCTGATTCTCCCATCAATTAGAAATGCCGAGGAAATAAATCGGAACAAAAGCTTTTCGCAGCACGTTTAATTAAGTGGCTTATATGCATTTACATATTTTTAATGAATTCTGGGAGTGGCCGATTTTCGAGCGTATGATTCGTGGGACCAAAACCACAAACACCCCGAGTCACGCTACAGTTTCCGCTTTCATACAGTTCCGAACGCTGTAGTCATTGCGCCGTAACATCAACAATGGGTGAATACATTTCTATTCGAGATTGCATCCCGGTACAATGTTTTCAACGCAACGGTTTCGCCGGCGTTTCACTCGGCTTCTCCAGGTTGAGTGTAATTCTTTCTCTTATTACAGCTTATTTTATAAGTTCGGGTCTCGCGTGACCTCATTGGCCCGTTCGTATTCTCTTTCCTCATTTTTTGACCATCATTTATGCTTTTTGACGGTTGAAGAGACGTTTCTAGTGGTTAGATCACATGTAAACGTCTTCCCTGTCAAGATTTTCGGTTTCTTTGTAATTTCATCAACCTCACTTATCGGCCTTTTTATTCACTAAAATTCTTGAGTGCTCGTAATCATAGTGGTGGTTCGGTCCTAATGTGCTCTCCGGCCCCACGGACGAACGGATTTTTCGATTTTTCGTGGCTATTTCATGATCTCGCTGGTGATATTTTAGCATTCTCAGTTTTAACAATATCTTACAAAAAATCGCCAAGGATTTATTGAATTATCAGTTGATTTACGACATCCAACCATCATCTTTGGCCGAACGCATTCTATCTCGACGCTCGGAATCCTAGAGAAGTTTGTAGATGAAAATTTGTCATGCTTAAATTCTATGCCGTCGAATCCAAAATCCTTGACGTCACTTCCCGCTTGCTGCGCTCAGATTGTGTATGTTGTTCCATTCGGTCACCGACGATCTGGAAGGGAGCGAGTCTACCATCGCCGCTCCCGATCGGGGTGCAGTCGTCTTGTTCGCCTACCATCCGCGTAACGTCAACGACGCCGCTGTGGACTGCACGGGAAAGGACGGAGGGAGAGTGACAACGCCCAGCTTCGACGCCACCGCGCGGCTGGCATCACGAGGGGTGGGCAGGGGTTGGGGGGCCGGCCATGCGACACTTGCTGGCAGAGTGGATGTTGACACGTCAGGCGTCAAGTCAACCCGTAGAATAGGAAGGGTGGTTCCGACACGGTACCAAATTTTACGTGGGATTACGATCAGCTGTTGATGGGCGGATTCAGAGGGAGCGTTTGGGGGAAGTGGGTTGTGGCGAGTTGGGATGGAGGTCGTGCTGTTGGGGTGGGGGCGGGTCCGAAAGAGAGTGGTTTTCGCTGTAGGCACAGAGGAGGGACGAGGCGTGGGGGGGGGGAATGCAAGCACCTCGGCGGTTGAGTAACTCGAGTCGTGTGAATGTCCGTGCACCATACGTGGCAGCACACCTACTTACGCGGATGAAATCAGGGTGCAGCAGTCTCGTCGCGCCGAAGTCGAGTAAAACGCTCCTAAATGTTCCATAAATATCACCGCCCAGTCTGAGCATTTGAAATGCATGAATAGTTAGGGGCCACAATAGATCATGAAAAAGTTTGTCTGAATATTGAAAAATTGACACGAAAATAGGTGCACACATTACCGCGAGATTTAGGTTAGTGACATAAAAGTCGCACAGGCCCCGCCAACCGCACCTACTGTTGTTTTAAATACTTCATGACAGCTTATGCGACCTTCAATTTTTAAAATCCTACAGCTACATTTATCTATTGCGATATGAACGGGAAAGATCTATTCAGGGCGTTTTTTTATATCTTGAAGTGTTACCTCATTTAATTCTTTTTAAGTCCTCTGATGTTACCTATTGAATTTGAGAAATAAAATTTCATCTGACGCTGCTTGTTACTCCCGCTATTGTACGTATTTCTTGGTAAACTACTCTGCTGAAAGGTTTGGAATGCTTCATGGCGAGATATAACTTCTAAGCTATGAAAAGTTAAAATAAATGGATTATTTAAAGATAGACCAATTTGATATTCTTCTCTAAAATACTTGTATTTGATTGTATGGTACCTCTTCATTGACAATTAATTATAGTTGGTAACGAATAAATGGAATTGTTTAACAATGGGTTTCTTCTTCAGCCCCAGTTAAGCTATTTAGCCAGCGACTATGGCGTAAGGAAATGACATTACCCCTCATGGGGTAGGTGAATATACAAGTACACTTCTCTTTGTTTCTTAAACAATATTTTGTTTTATATTTGCGTATATTCTTATGCAATTTGTGATTTTGCGGGATTGGGTCGGCATATTATGCTTTCTAGTAGTTAATCCGTATCCTTAGTGCCATACGTTAAATGAAAGAATGTCTCCCAAGTCAAACAATCGCTGATACAGTATTTGTTCGGGTTAGTTTATATAATGATTCATCCCAGCGGCGTACGAAGCGAACTCGATCGGGATAATCAGGAGACAAGGGGAAGGGAATGAACATCAAAACAAAAGAAAAAACAACCACACGAGTTCGGAATCCCACGCCACAGCCTCGCGTGAGCCCCCGCGTCCGTGCGCACCACGCGTTGCGGGGGGAACAAGGGCGTCGCTCCCGACGGGGACGCATTCCGATTCGTCATTGTTCTTCCCATTTTTTTCCCTCGGTGGTCCACCAAGGGCGGCGGCGCACCCCGACGATCTCTATTCATTTATTTCCGCCCCCCATCCTCCCTCCCTTCTATCCTCTTCAACCAACTACTCCCGCCCCCCCCCCTCTCCATCCGAGTCTCTCCTCTTCTCCTGCACGCGTGCGCGGGGTGGGCGGCAATTCATTGCGCGCCCTCCCTCTCCCGTCCGTCCGTCCGTCTCGCCCCTCTTTTTATCGCTTCTTCTCTCATTCCGTCGCCTCCTCCCCTCCCTTTCCGACCGCGAAGGGACCACGGAGGAGTGAGCCCTTCGAGAGGCGGGCGTGGAGGGAGCGGAAGAGCCAATTAGTCGGGGACTGCATGCGTGGCGGGGCGGGGTTGCGCTCCCGCCACGACACTCCCCCTTCCCCGGGGCGAGCGCCGTGGCGGTGCACGCTCGCGGTCGATTGGGATGGGGGAGGTCGAGTGAGAGAGAGAGAGGGTGCGGTGGTGGTTGGTGCCGCGCGACTATCGCCGTGGGGCGACGGCCGTGCATGCGGATGGGGAGCGGGAGGGGGAAATGACGAGATACGGAAGAGGTATGAGGAAATGGAAAGAAGTCCAACAAGCGAGGCCGGAGGAATACTCTTTGTGCTCATACTTGCACATGGTACTCTGCTGGCCACTGCACAGTTTAGTAAAAGCACTTCCCAAATCAATGAAATCAGGACTGATGCGGCGGGACTGATTCATGATGTGGAAATTCAGACGTTGATCCAATTAAGAATTACTTATTCAATTTAAACCTCCGTATATTTTGTTAAAAAATAATCACTATATTAAATGAATATTATACAAAAGAACTGTAGATCATGCATGAAGCAATGGGTGAATATAACGGAGATGAGAGCGAGGGTTTTCCGGAAGAAGTTAGTGACAAGGGCTAGCGGCGGAGAAATTAATAAAAATAAAGGTTTGATTCTTAGATGGAGGTGTCGCGTCGTTACCAGATCGCTATGGTGATATTCCAGGGTGGGAGCGTTGGGGTAAGAGCAAGAGATATGGTTCCTTTTCACACCTTTATACCGGGAATCTGTACTAGAATAAATGGATCACTGTCAGCAAGAAACCGTGAGACTGAAAGAAAAGATGGCAAGAGTTACGGTTTCCAGGAGAAGGTTGGATTATCGAATCGCAGTTCGTATATTGTCGGGGTGCGGTAGAGGTTCGTTGGCGACTCATCTAAACGACGACATCACTTGGGGTTTTAACCAGTGTCCCTCCGAAAATTAAGCAAATGTCCTATGTACCTGAATGCCGCGCCCGCTATGCCCAATGCATATCACGAAATGTTTCAGGACTCATAGGAAAGTTACGCAATCCGAAAACCATAAGAATTGATGTTATGAACGATTGCTCACACTCTTTAAATTTAAATGTTTACTCACTGTATCCGTACGATACTTTTTGGAAGTGGTTTCATATAAATTATCTATGAATGCTTAAGTCTTCGCTTAGGGGAACTAATATTTACTAAACAACTATGATAATGACAGTAAAGTAGCAAAAATTCCACTTGCCACCCTCAGCGTCTAAAAAATAATTAGTTGTATTTAAATGCATGCTCTTCCACTAACCTTGTGTTTTGCTATAATAACCCATTCTTTCCGAATGACCTCATTCATGTTCTGTTCATCTGTTTTTAAGTTTCCCTTTCAATCCCTCGTCCCTCTCCGCGGGGGCAAATTCCTGCTACCTGCAACGTTGGGTCGCATTCCCTGCCTTTTAGAGACTCTTTGGGGGTAGAGTGTTTCGTGATGCATTTTCATGTGGTGTTTCAATTTCTTGCTTGTTGTGTCCTGGCTTCCGTGTTGTAGGATGGCTTTCGTGCTGCATCATGGGGTGCAGTTTTTTAGTTGTTTTGCGGTATATGGTATGTGTTTGCATGAGTATTGGATGAAGGGATTTTTGCATGAGTGTGTGCGCTGCTGTGGGTGTAATTTACCGTGTTGTTTTTTTGCATGTGGTATTTTTCCTTTTTACGGTTGGTGACCTAACACCCCCCGCCACACGCCCTTGCGGCGGCTTGCGGGGTATTATGTAGATGTAGATGACTATTGTGATCTCCAGACTTAGGCAGAAATGTCATTTTCGAACGGGTCCTTTCTGAAATCTGGATTTATATTTTTGATCCTGCCCCCCCTAGAGTTAAAACATTGACGCAGTACATGATATATTTATGTGGTAGGAAGTGAGCGTCCAATCTAGGTATGTACTGGTAGACGCCACTGTTTTCAGCTCACTGGAGACGATGTATCTACCAGTACTGAACACGATTCAATTCCTTGTAATGGACAATACCATAAAGAGGTGGAAAGATGAGTCACTGGCGTGTCACTCTTGACTCGAGGTACACTAAGGAGCGCAAAGTGAGCCAAGGAAAAGCCGGAAATTCCTTCGCTCGAATTCATTTTCTTTGAAACGCTCACTTAGAGTGGTTCCATTGTTAAATGATGTCTTGAAGAATTCCAGGAAATTAAAAAAATGCATGTTAAACGACATATTTCAAGTTCTGAATTTAATGAAGGCCACCTAACCCAGGTAACGTCTCATTTTTATGCTTGAGACATCGTAGGTTGAAATTGAAATACAGGGTCGCACCCAAAGGTAGTAGGACTGATTTTTTTTACAAGAATTTTATTGGCGATATACTTACATCGACTTAATAATCTTCAAAGTATGCTCCTTGAGCTACTACACACTTAGTATAACGTTGCTCCCATTCCCCGTACGCTGGAAAATTACTTTGGGGATGTCGTTGTTGACCCTCGTCGAAGCCTCTTGAACGGCCTTTATCGAGTCAAAACGTCGTCCCTTGAGCTGTGTTTTCATCATGGGGAAGAAGAAGAAGTCCGGTGGTGCCAGATCGGGAGAATAGGTTGGGTGCGGCAACATGGCAACGCCGTATTTGGCCAGGAGCTATCTGACGACACTCAGAATTTTCGGCACCATCTTGGCGCACATCTTGCGCATGGCCAAATCCTGTGAAATAATGCGTTAGACGTTGGAGGCAGACAGACCCAACTGGTCTGCAATTTCTTCACTGGTTAAGCGTCGGTCTGTGTTCAGCAGTGTCCTCACTCTGTCCACATTCGTGTCGGTTCTTGCCGTCGACGGCCGTCCGGAGCGATGGTCGTCTTCAACGAGTTCCCTACCCTCTTTAAACAACTGGTGCCACTCAAATACTGTGGAACGGCTTAAGGCAGTGTCCCCATAAGCCTGCTTGATCATATCGAGGGTCTCAGTTGCCGTCTTCCCGAGTTTCGCACAAAACTTTACGGAATAACGTTGCTCTAAATTCAGATTCATTTTGTTTTTCGACGCGGACAAAAAACTTGCTTCACTAAAAACGGTGTCCTCACTCAACGACAGCCCGCAGGCGACTGAGGTTGGTGTCGGTCTGTTTCTAAGAGCCCCCTCCACCTTACCCTGCCAGGCAGACCCCCCTCCACAGTTCCGTTCGCGCCAGAGAAAATCAGTCCTACCACTTTTGGGTGCGACCCTGTAGTCATGTTTTTCCAGGATTGAGCTGGACTCACGGCACAAACGAGTGGAATTTGCTGCTAACTTAAGAGATTCGTTAAAAAAATTATTTCTGTTATTTCATGAGGAGCTGCGTCACAAATCATATTCAAGACCTATCATCGTGCAATTAAATATATATATTCTTAGTTCTCTTCACAACATATTTCATATCCTTTCCTATCATAATTTTCTCATGGACGAACGTATTAAAATCTAATTATTTTATACCCTGGTACAAGCGAAAAAATACGAGAGCAGACAGCTTTAGCAAGTAGAAAACTCGAAATTTGACACTGGTTATGTGCACGATGACGTCAATTGTCCTTGATACCTTTTAGAGATATGAATTTGGCGCCAGATGTATACGCAGATAAAAATCAGCGCCGCCTTATTTAAATTTACCCAAACATTCCGCGCCTCTTATATGATGTTATCTAATGGCTAAATGGTTATAATCATTGTTGAGTGCATTAGAAAATCAGTGCGTTAGATATGGGATGAGGGTAAATGTAAACACAAAAAAGTTAATGAGGATTTTCAGAGAGAAGAAAACGAAGATTAGCGTTCAAATAGGTCATGCACGAGATCGTATTACTGGTATGACAGCTTACTTATCTCATAGTATTTTGGGGGAAAATCGTCAAAGTAGAGGGGACATAGGGAGAAGAATATGGTTAGGCGAAGATACTTTCACAAGAAGGGAATTGATGACATGGACGTAAAGTAAGGATGTCAAGAAAATATTTGTGGTGTTAAGCGTGGTTTTGTGCGCCGTGGAAACTTGATCATTGAAATAAGATGATAGGCGTAGATTAAAGGGTTTTGAATAGTGGGTGTAGAGGATTGAAAAGGTGAAAAAGACAGAAAGGGCAACTAGCAAGGAAGTGCTAAGCTGGTGGGGGAAGAGAGAGGATTGTTGGGAGAAACCTAAAGGCGGTAGGAGTAGTAGATGCAGGGTATTTTGATTGGCGATGGGTTGTTGTAGACCGCGATAGAGGGGCAAACGTTGGGGAAGTGCGGAAAATGTAGGAAGACGATAAATTTCGTTAAGTTAGGCAAATGATAAGAACGGAATGAAGGGAGTTAAGAAGTATGTAAAATTGAAGGAGGTCTCATGGTAGTATTGGATGCCAGGTTGTGTTTTGTCAAGAGAAGCAAAGAAATGTATCGTTATTCAGTCTGCCCATCCAAAACCCACCTTGATCGGTAATCTACACAATAATAAGACGAAGCATTAATTGAGGAGTAAAAATTAAGGAAAGTGAGTTACATAGACTTTACTGTGTGATGGTATCACAAGTAGCCTAGAATGTACCTATATGTTTCATTTAGTATGAAATTAAAAAAATATATATATATTCCATCAAGTGTCTGTGACTTGAATCATGTGGTAAAAATTTACGGAAAACTCTTGCTTTAAATGTAAAGGGTTTAAGCTAAAGATTTACTTGGAATTGTTGAATCCATTTCCTACTTAGATAAATAGCCAAATTTACTTGCGTTTGAATGAACAGAAAGCAAATAGCCTTCAAAAGTATTTATTTACAGTAACCTCTAATTTCCGAAATGCGTTCCAATACCTACCAGTGTTCTGCGTTCTTGTCCAATTCAGTTCTCTTTGGAATTTCCCTCGAGATACGCCTAAGGACACATATAGATGATATACATATGTACATGTATGTATGTATGTTGGTAAACGAATCCCTCGAGGTTAACATTACAAGTTTCTCGTGAATCCTTACGAAATAGTAATCAACCCAAAGATTGGTTTGATAGGTGAGCTACCTACAATGCAAAAATTAGCGCTTACAACAATACACTTAGCGGATGACTCCGTTAAAAGTTACTGTTGCGGCATCTCCCTCAGTTTTTTGTAATTTGATTGTTGATGTTAGAACTCACCCAATACACACGGCGTAGGATAGTCATACATCAGGGTTTGGGGAGGGGTTCCTTTCCATTAGGTTGCTTACTCTGTGCCGCCAGAAAGACCTGAAGTCCTAAAATTCGCACATACTGCCTAGAGAGGTCACCTGGGATCGAACCCGAGCCCTCTGGTCATTAGTGAACCCTTTACCACCTGCGCCAATAGCCAGATTGAACACGGATGAAGCTTAACCCGTGATTGAGCCCGGGTCCCCGAGTTGATAACCCAGTCCTCGACTACCATACCCCCTTGAATATTAATGCTATATTAATATTTTTATTGATAAGTAAATTAGAGAAATTAGGTTATCATCTATATATTTGATGTACATTCACTGTGCGGTTCAAAGTAGGGTCAGCACTGCTTCTGTTACACCTCCCACCCGCAAACATCTTACACTCCTTCTCCTTTGGAATTCTTGATACGGGCGCGTGAAACTTCATGAATGCGATGAATGGAGTATTGTCACAAGCTTCAAAGTCTAGAGGACAAGAGGAGAATACTTAAGCAGAGACTCGAAGCGGTTTGGGGAGGGGAGATGGAAATGGGAGAATTCCTCGCCCTCGTCCAAATTTGAAAAGAATGGACACTAATTAATTGCTTCGACGAGGGCGATGTCATGTGGGGCATCCCGGAATTCGTGACTCCAGAAGGCGGAGCTAGTTTAAAACTCTGAAGTAAATCGGGAAACATCCTTCCATGCTTTCATTACGTTTCTACTGTGGGACGACGCTGATAAATATGGGAACCAGTTTTGTTAATTAACTTTACATGCAGAGGATTTCGGTCTGTTAACCAGAAGTACTTCCTTTTTTTCATATTTTTCTGTTCCTTTCATGGAATTGTGAGGGTACATGTTACTAAAAACATCTGTCACCATCAAGGAAATTTACATCGTAGAATCGAATTAAAGGATTAAAAGGATCTAAATAAAATGTTAGCAATCAATTAATATTTTATTACGGTACAGAGACTCATGCAGTTGACATTTCAAGGGTTACCTTGAAGCATACTTGAGCAGGCGAGCCTGATGAAGTGTAGCTATGCACATGATTAAAATTTTTTACTCTTATTATCGTGCATGGAATTTCCCTTTGACGAGTATTTTTTGGGGTATTGCCTATTCTTTTGCATCTTCCACGTGTACTTGGGTGAGATCGGCGATGGGTGAGGTCCCAGAGACATTTCCATACGACATTAATGCTGGTGACTAAATCTTTAACGCACTTATTTCTAGAAACATTTTCTCATGAGTGATTTTTCCAGATCAATATCCTTTCTCATTCTCATGGGTTGGTAGGCCCATCTAAATCGTCTTCCTACATTCACTGCTAAATTATCTTTAGCAATTATTAATAGCAAATTACGAAGTGCAAGCATTTATGTGCTGTAGTGTAGGTACTAACAGCATTTTTACCGAATATCCTGAGTGCCAATTGGTTTGCAATCGAAGAAACCCCCTGATTACTGCAGCGATGGGGAAACTACAGCGCTCTATTAAAGCGATATTTTTATGGGAAGAGGTGTTCTTTTTTCTCGTAAAATACTGATTATTTAACAAAAAGGCGTAAGGTACATGATAATTTCACTCCCACATCATGAAATTGGGTGATCCCCAGCTATCAGAGATTTCATTTGATCTTGACCCTTCTAATTAGTACTTGCATTGTACGTCTTACACGCATCAACATTACTAAGCTAACCGATGATAATTTGGCATTAGGTCCATTGTTAATTAATAATTTCTATTGGTAATTTAAGATATTCAGGACCGAAGACGCAGCTTTTTTGGTTCCCACAAGGGAGAACCATGGCGCATTCCGCCTAATAAGCCTCTCTGCAGCTGTGGTGCCTAGAGCCAGCATCGGCACCACGCCCGGCACTGACGCCTGGGTGTGGTACCGATCTATCTGGGTCCCTCTCATTTAAATGGAATGGAATTACCACATTATTCTTACTGTTATTTTTCCTGATGATTGACACGATTCCTAAATGCCCTTCCAACTCTGTAACGAAGTTGAAAAATTCAACAAAATATAATTTAGCCAGAAAACCCAAAGAACATCAAAATGTGCGTTCATTCCAATGATACCTTAATTTCAATCAGTATAATTATCGCAGCTGCATTAGAGGCTTGCACTTGGTTGGAGTCAACCCGCCTTACTTTCCATCATCGCCTTCACCCTCTAGAGTCCGAGTTTGCGGGGGTATCCAACGTGCTGCCCTCTCTGGACAAGTTTGAGAACTTTTTCAGTTGGACCACCGGCGCGGGTAATTCATTTCCTCTGGAAAAAAATCATTACGGACGTGACTTCGAGAATGGAACGCATTTTTATCTCTTAAGATGGTACAGGTACTTTCGTATATAATAGTACGTCCTGTCTTAAAACGAAATGAGTTTTCCTGTGGAAAATTGGATGAGCAAACAAAAATGTTTTGTGTTTTTTTAGCTCCGTCTTGAGCTCAATTATTTTTTGAAAGCTCTTACTTTCTGCCAAGGCCCTCCAAGTTATTATTTCAGCGTATTATAAATCATGGAATTTAATTTCCGCAAAAGATATGATTTGGGCGTGTTTTTATGGAAGATTTCATTTCACGTGTCACTTCTTGTTACGTATCATATTCATTTTAAAAATGTTGGCCCACTTTCGTCTTTTTGGCAATGCTTTGTGTTTATAGAGCATTAACAGTGAGTGTTTAAGAAAGAGGGAAAATAAGGATTCATTTCTTTTAAATTTCTGCATTATTTCTCATCGGGAAATATGTCGATTCCACGTTAAATTAATTTAACAATTCAGTGCATGCATTTTTTTCTTGTTACGCTCACATAATTGAGATTTTCATATATTATTGGTAAACATCTATGAAAGAGTATTCAATATGAATCTTCAATCGGCAAGTTTAATTCAGCAAGTTTTGTGTTTTAAAAGATTTGATCTTTCTTCCGCGGAATTCCTCACCCAGGACTACTCTCTTCTCAGAATTCTCTTCTATTCATATCAATACGTTTTACATTGCAAACTTTTTGCCTTTATGGAAAACATTTGAAACTAGTATGTGGATAGAAAATTGCCAAAGAATGTGGAAGTTTGAATGAAAAAATTTTTTGGGACAAACTCTTCCTTCGAAGTCTACTTCCAAAATGAATTTTTTCTGGTATTATTTTTTTCTTTTTGTAAGTTAAAGAATGTCGGGTGCAGTGTAATTCTGGGCCATGTATGGTATTACATTGGGTCGGGCCATTTATTAATTTGTATATTCCTTGATTACCCATGTACCGATTTAGTTTTGATTTTCTTAACGACTGTTTGAATGATTTGTTTTTTAATGGTCAAATTTGTGATTGTTATTTGAAAAACCAATGACGGCTCTAGGGACATGTGTCCCAGTTGACAATGTCTGTGCGCACATATTTTAATTGATAATTAATTAAAACTTAAAAACGACGGGAATTCCTCTCTTTCTTAGATTCATTTGATTTAGTTCATTATCCCGATTTATTCATTCTTTTACAAATAATCAATAATTTGCGGTGCAACACGATTTTTTCTAATTTCTAAACTCTATTAGTTTTATGTCGTATAATGTAATGAACTAAGGCTAAATATAATTCATAGATTCCACAGTAATATTTGTTGGAAAAGAGTAGAGGTAGTTTTTCCGGTATTATGTAACTGAAGTGTAATTTCTTCTTCCCACAAAAGATGTACTAATTTTAGGAAATGGTGTTTAAGATAGGGAAATTATCTTTGAGGGAGGGAGTTTGCTCTTTAAGTCGTATGAATGGTGTAGGAGAAGGATTAGGTGATGCATGACACCACCCTAAATAGCGATCAAATATGAATAATTTTCATTCAGATTAAAATAAATTATGCCTATTTATTATCAATATAAATAAATACGCGTAGAAAAATCTATTCAAATTCCTTTGGACAATTGTTATTGCTTGATTGAATTTTTCTATTTCTTATAATGTACATTACTTAGGAATACAATTATTTGGTCCTGTTATAATAACATTTATTCCGCAATATTATGGGGTTCAATTTCTATTAATATTTATAACGGTTTCGGCGCATTCATGTTGAATCATTTTTCGAGGCTAGGGTGAATAATTTTTACACACTTAAATTGTTATGCTACGATGCACATTTAGTGGATCACTCCATTAAAAGTTACTGTCACAGCATCTCTCACAGTTTCTTGAATATTAAAAGTATTGGATTTGTTTCTCAACCTCTTTCTCTGATTCCACCCTTGAGTAGAAAATCACAGGAAAACCAGAATATAGAGACTCAACCTAAAGATGCCTTTAAACGGTTGAATTTTCCACTCACTCCTCAAGAATTTGAATTTTTAAAAATTTATAAGATTTAGCGAATCAAGGTTCCCTTTGAATTTGAAGGAATGATGATACACTATACCAATATGATAATGGAATTCCAATTTGCCAATTTAAAGAATATATGCGAGTATATTGAGGACATGTCGTTAGATGTATTTAATGATTTCACTCGGTTCTCATCTTCTTATATTGACGTAAATAGAATGAGTTTTAAAATTCCCGATTATCCGAGATAATTTAATCTCGTTATATTCTTCGAAACATCAATACCCTACAAATTGTATCTTTTCTTTGAGCATGCCCTCAGCGATTACAGTGGTCAGGACGAGATTGAGACAAATATGGTCATGACGAATGAAAATGTCTCTCCAGAGCAGATGCACTTTCCCTTCGGCACTCTCACTCACTCTTCCCTTCGCGTAAGTAGGAGGATGTAGAGGAAGGATGGAGAACAATGCATTTCTCGTCGAAAAATTGGAGAATCTCACAATGTGGCGGAGATCTCGGTGAGATCATTCTGGAAGTCCTCTAAACCGTCCGACCCCCTTCCCCGCACTCTCCTCTCCACTAGGAGACGGCTAGTATCTGTTTTTTTCTTCCGAGTTTACCTCATTCCTACTCTCCATAACTTCCTCTCTCCTCCTTTACCTACCGCACATCCTCGACCCCAGAGAGAGAAAGATTGCGGCCGGCAACAAAGGAAATCTCCCGGAATTTTCTTCTCATCTAGCATGTGACTCCGGATGGGCACAGAAACAGGGCCGCCGCCTCCGCCCCAACCACCCTCACTCCTCCTGACTCCCCCCGAAAGGCTGGCATATTTTGCGTCGCAATTTTTCTGACGAGAAGGTTGTTCCGAGCGGTTCCGACTCGACAATCGTTACTGGTTGCGTATTCGTCGATTCAGAGCAGTTTTTTATTGATCTACATCCACATCTAGACGATATACCCGCAAGCCGTCGCAAGGGTGCGTGGCCGGGGGACGGGGGTGTGGTGTTAGATCAGCACCCATGAAACAGAATAAAACCATATGCCAAACTAACAAATGCATACCTATTCACGTCCACAGAGATGTATGTGTATTCATGCAACAGCCATTTTCACTTAAACACTTGCAAATACATATACAGTCAACTAACATACTCATTCACACGTACCCACGAATAAACCTAATTTTTACGCAGCCTTTAATCTTGTTCTCACTCGTAAATGGAATGTCTTTGCTATTTCTACAGTGACTTCGTTTTCGAATCAGTATTATTCCTGATAATCCGAGGAAAGCTCGAATATTTATATCTATATGTACTCGAGTCTCTACCTTGTCTTATCCTTGTGGTCGAACCTACCTATGTGGCCTGTGGGGCCATAATTAAACCCCTTGTATCAATGTTAAACTTTTGTGTTCTGAACATTTTTAAAAGTCTAAGCGGCACGTGCAGAGTTGCATTCAGTCATAGTCTGTTTTAGATTGACTTTTCGCACGGTTCATTTCATTCAAGGTATTCAACTTAAAAATTGATTGAAAAAAAAAGGTTTTGGACGACTATTATCTCATGATTACAAATCGCTAGAACTTCCTTCTGTTGACCCTGAATTATTTCCCTCTTTATTTCTTCTGCCTGCATTCATGCTAGATGGGAAGCCAATTCCCTTCCTTCCTCTTTCCCGTTCACCTATAATTCTCTCTTCTATCCCTACCTTTATCGTCCCACTCCCTTATATGATTCCTCCATCCACTTTGCTATCTTATTTCCCCTTGTAATTTCCTGTATTCGCCTTCAACATTTAAAGCTTCCGCGTTTGCCATTCTCGCCTTTTATACTGTTGCGTCGGTGCGTTCTTCTTCTCCATTCCTACGTATCAAGAGTCTCCAATCTACACGTATCGCGTTGCCTTAAACACCAATTCTCATTGAAAACTAGATAGCCGTAATCGTAGACTCGATTGGCACTAGGTTTGTGAATGGAGTGGGAAGTAAAAAAAGTTATAAGTAAGGGGAAGGGATAGGAAACATACACTAGGTCACTTGTGTGTGTTTGGGAAACAGTGACCCACGTATACCTCAATCACACACAAAAACATTTCGCTAGTTCCAATCAAGTTTACGATCTCAGCTATCTAGTTTTCATTGCTTTACGACCGTAGGTACGTTTATTTTATATTTACGCCAAATTTCATTTTTAGAAAGCACAGTTTTGCATGTTGCCAATGTTGCAGTTTTTACTAATATTTTCTTCAATACTTGCACAGTGTAAATAGTTTTCTTACCGGTCTAAAAAGACGTGGTCATTTCAATTTTTTTATTGCTAGGTAATATAAAGTTAAAGCGTCTATCGTAACGAAGGTGCGGGATTCAAATTTCCAATGAAGTAACCTTCGCTTTTGTTTCTGTTTATATCCGTTACGCCCTGATAAATTTTGCCGCTCGAAGATAGCTCTTCAAATGCAGTTTAATTAAAAGGCTTTCCGATATAATATGAGTCCCGAGAACATATAGCAATGTCAATAGAATTCACAATACAAACGATGACCACGTCGGTAATCGTACTTAGGACCGTCATCTCATAAGGATTAAGACTAAATAAATTAACGATGATTACAATAGCGTCGGAGTCTTTTTTCTTTTGCAGTGAGCTATCGGGAGCATTTTCTTCAAGGTACAATGTTTGAAATCTCTGAAATATGAGGAACGGATGGATACATTTTCGCCGATATTCAAACAATTGAAGTTTCTGTTTTCCAAACATTCTGTCATAACTACTTCACTGCTCCTACGGAATTTTGCTTTACTTTCTCGATCTATGTCTTATTAAAACGGTTGTTAAATAGAGGGTGAGCCTAATTTTGGAGCTACATAACTTCACTCATTCCCCAAATTTTGTTGGTCTTTCTCCAAGCAAACTTCGAAAGATGCAATTAATTCACTTGTCCCCACCTCTTTTTCAGTATTAAAAGATAGGATGAATGCCATTTTCTGATAGATCCTTAGAAATCTCCTAAAAAACTTGCATATAGCATAAGCGGAATTGTAATCAAAACCTGACAATATGTAAACTACTTAATTGACAAAATTATCTCCAGACTGTCATAATATGCACATTTCAAGAGAGTTTGCGCGTCTACCTTGAAAAATTATTTATATTGGATAGAATTCAAGGAAAATATGCTGACACTATGTTAAGGAGAGGTTTTAGTTTTCCTTGGTGAGGAAATATTTTGATATGGTGTATTTTGGATAGATGAAAGATAATGTTAAGTGTAATTTTAGGAATATGATTAAGTTCAATGATCACTTGCTGGATTAAATATTGGTCACTTTGGGGGAAAATAATAGTACCGGGATATTAGTGGAACTGGTGTTGCCGTCCAAAACTCGGAGAGAGGAAGTGAGCAATGACTTTTGAAAAGTTTGAAGAAAACCTCGAGTTAACTTATCATATAGAGAGAATTATTAAGGCCCCTTCAATATATCTTCAGATAAGACCACCTAGAAAACAAGAGAAATAATAATCCACCACCAACATTTTCAATACTCATTATGAACTTCGGCAATTCGTGATCGCAATGATGACGAATCAAAAAATCACAAGTAGCCGAAAATTTGTGATCGAGAAACTTGAATTCTATCAGCTGTTTCTCTTTCACTACAGTATTATAATTGAGGCTGTTTTCATAC
Organism: Hetaerina americana; assembly: GCF_022747635.1. NCBI lineage: Eukaryota > Metazoa > Arthropoda > Insecta > Odonata > Calopterygidae > Hetaerina > Hetaerina americana. Next base: position 71,950,806 of record NW_027286985.1, read on the forward strand.
TTCCATGCGCCATCGTATTGTTTATCGTGTAATGACGTAGGTGTTGATCTGAGAATCTACTATCGATCACAGCTTCTTAGACCCGAAAATCTTCACAGAAACCCCAGGAGTAATATAGTTAAAGACGAAATCAATTTTTTTAATATTCTTTATTACCACGCGATATAATATGCCTGTTCAATTTGGTATGGACTAGAAGTTTTTGTTTGCGTAGAAAATAATATTTTGACGCTCTCTCGCCTGCTCATGAGTTTAAGGGTGAGGAGGAATCTTTCCAGAGATGACCGTGGGGAATGAGATGGGAGAACATGAGTGCGTGCGGCGAGTGGGGGTGTTGGGGGTCAGGGAGAATGGTTGGGTACGGTGGGGGTGCATTTTCGAATGCAAGGCCGTCCGGCTGAAATGCACCTTTTCCTTCTCTCTTTTCTCCTTCGCTGTGGCTCATTCTATTATTTCTTCGAGGCACGACCCGCAGAACTTGAATACGTCTGTGAGTCACTCTAATCAGACGAGTCCCGCAGATATGCGCTGCTTTCCGTGGATGTAAACACGATTTTTTAGCCCTGCGAAAGTTCGAATCTTCGCAAGGGGGAATAATTTGTCCCATTTTCACTGAATTCAATGAAATCAGGATAAACATATTCATGCGAAATGAAGGGATCGAATGCAGTTGCTGAAATCCATTGCAAAATTAATTTATCTTTTAATTTCCACTTCACTGTAGGTTAAATAAGAACTCCTCGATAAATGAAGCATGAAAACAATTTTCGAAGGTAGATTATTATTTCGTTTATTCTTTTAACCTATTCAAGACATTTTCTATATCCCTGTGTGATAGCAGTCTCATGCCATCTTTTCAACTCAAAGAGCATGGCGGGACCCCAGCTAGTTACCAGTAACAGGGAATGGGAGTAGATAAGACTTCCGATTTCTATAATTACCGCGGGCATTGTTCTTAGACATCGGCAATCACTTTTTCTGTTCGACAGATTTTGGCCTTACTTTTCGCCAAATAACATTTTAAAATATTTTCTTCTTAAAAACGGGTTGTGCTTCTTTAATGATTTACACAATACTTGAAAGACTAGATATGTCACAAAATTGAAGCAATCCGATAGTCAAAGGTGTTCGGCAGTTTTCACGTCTAATAATTATAATCTCCTCGTTATATCGATTAAGGCTACATTTTACAACATTCTTCTTTGCAGATAAGTTTCTTGCGGGAGGGGCGGTTATCAGGTTGAACTCCAGTTCATATTATTTTTAAAAGTTGGAGAGAATACTGCCACTGTAGCGTAAATTGTAGCCGGCAAAGGTTTTAATGATTAATTTAATCTGGAAGTATTATAGGTTTTATTTGTGAAGTAGCATAATTTTCATATTTGCCATTTAAATTTCTCCATTAATGTGACCATTGTCAGTATTGTTACGTTAATAACTGTGCTACATGTGTCTCAAAATAAAAATTCTTTGTAATTACTAAGATGTATTCTGTAAATATTTATTTTTCGCTTTTGATAGAAAATATCAATGAATTTTCATTTATTTCTTATGAAATCAACGGGAATATATCAGAAAAATAATGCACGCGTGAAATTAATAACATTGACGGACCACGGTGTTCCTCATTCTCAATCGTTGAAAAATATTGTTACGTCAAGGATAGTGAAATTTAATTTTTAATGTTATCCTTGCTATTTTATGACTTTTCCTCGAATATTTCATGGAGATATATTGTTGCATTCAAAATGATTTATATATCATACGTTACAGTTTAAGGCTTTAATTTTTGTGTGTGGATCCTCAGATCACAAATAGATCGTTACAGAGCGAAAAGCAGTCAAGCGTTAGCCTCCTTGAACTCAGCTTAAGAAATACCACCAGCAGCAAATGTACAGGTATGCAGGAATTCCCGTTTCTTCCTTCCTACTCCTTCGTTGAATTTCATTTCCCTCCATTTCACCCTCATTCTTCTCCATACCAACCCCGAAAAACTTTCAATCTTAATCTATCATCTTGTTTCAATGACCAAATTTCCGCGCCGTATAAAACCACAGTCCACACGTCACAGTTTTCATTAATCATTATTCAATGTCCTTGCTCAACGTTTCTGTCGTCAATTTCCTCCTCCTTGTGAAAGCTTCTTTGCCTAACGCAATTCTCCTTCTTAGGTCTCCTACTACTGTATCTTTGGTCAAAAAGTTTCCAACTGTTAGGTAAAGTGTTGGCACACATGGTGCCTAACGCAAAAAAGTAAAGGAATAATTTTAACGGAAAAGCCACCTACCATATAGTAATCATTTTTAGGGCAATTTGACATGCTTGTCTTATTATTTTATTTTGAAACCCTGTGAAACCCGTGTCGCTCGAGTATTGCGAGCTGACCTTTCTCTTACGCAATGGAATTGATTAATTTGCATAATAATTAAAGCTTATATTGAATACATATATTCTTGTCATATCAATTGTCACATTCTCGTTATATGAACTTCAAGGATGCCAGTGACGCATATCTTAACAGTCTGAACGCTCGATGAAAGTATTAATTCTTGGCGCAGAAATATATTCAAAGGCAAATAATAAGTTATAATTATTCACAGCTAACCTCAAGAAAAAATATCTAGGCTACCCGTCAGGTTTTACACTTGATTTGCATTAAGTATTAACTTAAGGGTTGAAAGAAATAAGAATTAATTCCAAACTATGTAAGTCCTTATATTTAAAATTCAAAGAACATAGAGGAATTATCCCCTACAACTTTTAGAGGTCGATTCTTCAGGACCCTCTAAGTTCTCCTTGCTTTAATTAAATTTATCTCCATATAAACTCATATATTCAACTACAGCTGAATTGAACTTTACATATATTTGCTTCTTGCAATGCTAAAATTTCGTCTTTTTGACATTTCTCAACCTTGGGATATCAAATGGTGATAACTTCCTAATAGTCTCCGCAGGTTGTCGGTAGCGTTAGCATTTTTTCGTAAAACTTACGCATACTTTTTGCAATTTGTATATGCTATGAATATAAAAATTTTTATCGCTAATTGAAATAAAACGATTTTGAATTTACCGCAATATAGGATGATTGAAAATCATCCTATATTTCGGTAAATTTGTTGACAGAATCTAATTGAATGTTTCCATTAATTTGATATTATATTATTTGCACTATTTTTGTAACAAAAAATTGTTGCAAAGTCTCATGCTATTTAATTGACTGGCCCTGGAGATGAAAGTTTTAAATCTTTGGCTAGAAGATTTCACTCGCGAACCTTGGATTAATTTAACTCGTTTGCAAAGTCTATTAAATCACGATGCTTTCACAGTTTGCTTTTACCCGTATCGAAGCCTCTGTGCGGCTTTCTCAAACATTTTCACCGAATTTCGACGGGTGTACGTCGGCAAAGGTGTGTGTGTGTGTAATCACGATCGCCGAAGGGACTGCTGCCCCAACTCCGCCTCCCATCTCCTCGCCCTCCCCACCACTCCTAGCTTGTACCGGGGCGCGCGTGTGCACGCTCGTGCAGTTTTACGTTCACGCGGTGACCTTCGCGGCGCGGTGGGGGAAATGGAAAAAAAAAGGTCGGCGAAGAGAGGAGCGGCGGGAGATCGTGACCGGGAGGGGTGGGCGAGTGAGGTGGCAGCCGGGGAAGGGGGCAGCCCGGGGAGTAGTAGTCCTTCCCACCGCCGCGGAGACAAGGGGGGAAGGGGCGAGTGGCCAAAAACACAGAAAGGGGGCATCCTTCAAGCCTTCCTTCCGCCGCACCCCGTCACCACCCTCGGGTTCCCCAAAGCTCTCTCATTCCGTCTTCTCGTCACGAAAAGGTATGGAGCAGATATCAACTATGCATCAACAGGTCGGACCACAGAAATAAAGTACAGAGACATGGACAAACGAACGAACCTGAAATGAAGATTGTTTTATTACTACATGAAAACGGATTACGGGTAGCTAGCATCCATATTTCCTCTAAATCATGCAATGTAAAATTTCATGGCAGAGGGTGTTTGCAGGCCACCCTTTGAGCAATTGTTGGTTGATAACTCATGGAATTCGGGAAACGCATGTTCTATAATTTTTTCCCTTAGTTGTGATCTCGAATTGTCAGAGGGAAAAAGGATTCTATATACATTTCTTTCTTTATATTATATATGTAATTCCTCAGCTGATTTGAAGAAGGGTTGAAGCCCAAAATTTTACATGTGAGTGTGTTGTGTTGTACTTGTATTTTCTGTGTGTTTTCCTGCTACTGTCCTGTACTTAAGTCATGCATGATATATATATATATATATATATGATTTGGAAGCACTCTCGAGAGCAATATAACACTTGCCTTACAATTGCGATCTCATCTCCCAGTATGATACTGCGTCATGATTGGAGATGGAAATTCTTCTGTGTCAGCGGAAACTCGTATGATTAGTACTTTTTCAAAATATTTTAGTCGTGCATATAATCTTCATATTTCATTGTCTCCAAACAAAGTCCTTCCTTAATTTGACGAATCCTGTTTGCTCTTGGTGATATCGCAGTAAATGGGTAGCTTTTGTGTGTGTAAAGTTTAATTTCATCTTAAAATTCTTCTGCGAAGGGACTCAATTACTCGGAGTGTATACATGGAGACATCCTATCAACGCAAAATTACGTCTCAGCAACTTCCGGGATATTCATAAACATGATTGAAATTTCGATATTATTATGAATTTGAATCTTTCCGTGAAAGTACATCAGCCTTGTCCTACGAAGACATCATTGTTATTAGAATTTTATTTAGATGAAGCCAAAAAGTTGGATTGATAAATCCAACCTTTTGGCTTTATCATTTGGTTTTACATATTTCCCAGTCATATATCGTTTTTTCATTCTGATAAGATTCCATTGCTGGCTATTTCACTTTTTGTAGGGGAAGCAAGCATAGCAGGTACTACATATAACGTTCATATGAGTTACTTTGTTGGCCTTATTCTTATGACATCAGGGTGTTATTCGAAGAAACTTGGAAAAGCCAGGGAGTTTTGTGATTGGACTTCGTTGGCCACATTTATCACGCCCAGAAAAATTGTCTGCCTTTTTTATATTGCGAAGCTAAGATAAAGAGAGTAGATAAGAAAGGGTGAAAGGATAATAATCCTTTCAAGTTACGAAGCCTTTGCGTGTGTTGTAGAGGTAATTGCGAATAGAGCTAAAAGGAATTTGAAATAATACACTCGTGGAAGGAGACGCAGTTCCTTTCTCTGAGTGGTCTGAGGTTTCCCAGAATATTAAACATATTGATTGTTTCTCATTGCTCGTACGCGGAGGAGAATATCATTTTTCCTGCGCACAACCTTGGAAAATACTTAATGAGTGGTAGTGCACTGCGTTTTTCGTAGTTTTGCGAAGCCTGGGGCTGTGGAATCGAACCCTCATCTGAAAATGAGCAAAAATGCGAACTTTGTGCTGAGAAATCTAGAACTAACACCTTATTAATGTTGCACCAAAATTAAATTTTAAAGGATTACAATACAGTTTTATGGCTTCTTGTTTTTAGGATGTGGAATTATTGAAAATCGAATTAAGTTGTCTTCCTTATTCTCATCTCCATTGTGAAGTGATGCCTATTTTATTAAAGCTTCTGTCAAAATTTGATATCGAATTGAAATTTAAGGCTATCCGAATGCGCCACTCTGACTGTCTTTAAAAATTGCAAAAATATGCAAAGCTCAAGCACAGAGTTAACCATTAACTCTAAGCGATCTAAAAACTCTGCCAATTCACCTTGGGTTTTGAAACTTAAATTTACAGCTACTTGCGTGCTATAGCTTCAAACTTCTATTGATATACGTATGCCGTGAGCAAAAAAATTAAAATTGCCCCCCATATTACATAAATTCTCATTGATAGTCTGTAAATAACGATTTTATGTTTCATTTTCTGTATTGAAACGTGATAAAAGGACCATATTTGACGCCATAGGTAAACATTCTTTGGCCTTGGTATGTCAGGAACAAAGAAAACATTCAGGAGCTTCGACATGGAGGAATACATTACTGTCATTCGAAGTCCCAATAAATTCAGCTTTATTTTCTGGATAACTAGTCTCTATGATCTCACGTTTGAAGTTCTCACAAACGTTATTCTAGTATTTTATGACGTAAGTGCTTTTTATGCGCCACAAAGTGCTCTAAGTGAAGGCAAATGTATTTGGTCGTTTTACGTCAGGGAGACTTGCGCTTACTTGCTTACTCGAATGTCATGATTCAATGTATATGCATACGACCGCCAATGGAATTTTTATTTTAGAGACTTGAGAGTCGAGCTTTTTTAATTTTTTTCAGCGGAATAAACCGAGGTGCAAAAATAATGGGCTCGAATACTTAGCATTGCTGATTTTTTTCCAAAATTCTTTAAAGTTACCATTTTATAGAAGGTATACCGACGAAATTCTCCCGATGAAACGTTTTCCGATATATTCGTTGGAACAGCAGATAAGAAGGATCGAGTAACTGAAAATCATTTGCTCATTGTCATTTTTTCCTATGGCCTTACTTTTGATGGACCGTCTGCCTCCACTCTCTCCTGTTGATAGAATATCCATCCTCCAGGCTTCAAGTTATCTATTTATATGATAAATTTTTTTTTCTTCCTGTTTGATTATTTTCTCACCAAAAATTTAAGTGGCACTGTCTTCGTTACCATATCCTTCTGAATAGAATTTTTCCCGATTGGTTTCGATTTTTCTCTCGTAACAATCCCTTGGTAATGGCAAACTTAAAATTTAGGTGTGTCTGTTGTCCACTAGTATATTTTTGAGTGTTGAGCTTGCCCTAGGACGTGAAAAACTATTCTCAATGGGGAAGGTAGGTTTAGGATGGACACGGGTACAAACCATCACTACACTTCTAAGTCTCACCTAACGCAGCACTAATAAAGTAACGCACTAGACCACGATAGGAGCAACATACTCCTAAGCTATTCTTCATTACCGTTTACTTTCCACTTATTTACATTTCCTAACCATGTGTAACCCTATTCTCTGCCTATCTAAAAAAAATAAAAAAATCGGTATTGAATTTTTTTCAATACGCATTAAAATATTATCTCAAATTGAACGAAAATTATCGGAATTGCGAAAAATATACGTGATAAGTGTATGGTGAAAAATAATTATAGATGAAACTTCAAACTCAGGAGTGTTCCTATCCCATTGCTTCGCCGGATCTTTTCCCAACCCTTGGTCGTGTTTCCTGGGGGAAAAGTTAACATTAATACAATGCATGAAATGAAGGTTAGGAAGGAAGGATAGGGAAGAAAAACTAAATAATACTCCAAACTTTGTCTCAGAATAGTATAATGCATCAACTGTTGCCAAAGCGGAGATATTGCAAAGCGTAAATGAATATCGAGTAGCGGAGAATGGTTACAAATACAGTAAAAAAGTAGTCACCATGCCTAAAATAATGTGATGCCATGACTGGGATTTGAAAATGGCATTAAACAAGAACCTAAAGGGCTTGCAAGGACTCAAAACATCACCTTTTTCCTTTTTTATGAACTTGATTCAAATAAATAACGTTTTTTGTCCCCCTCCGTTTTTGTAGGCATTTCTCATAAATACCTTGGGCGGTCCGATGTAATTGGGGCGGTAGGCGTGTCGGCAGTGGAGAGCGACATCTCGCATCAATTTCGGGCAATCGAAAAAAGCCCCGTCTTCGTGCCCAGGCGCTTTGATTGAAACGCCGCCCATCGGAGCTGACAGCGGGACTGCAATGCCACAAGTGAACATATTTATTAAGCTTAAGCATTAGAGAGACGCGTGGCCCAATTGGACCCGAAAGCATCGCCAGGGGGCAATCTCAAGAAAAACTTGCGAATCCCAGGATGGGATAGGGTGGCTCTGTCTGTGGTGCGGTCATTCTTTTTAAGCTGGGCAAAGTTGACACACAACATCCATCTCAATTCCGGAAGATTCGCAGAAAATAAGAACATTATCTCAATCGGATCGTCCCGGATCCTTTTCTTTCCGGTGGGATGAGGAGGATGTCTAAGTGACTGGCCAGAGCACCCGGATTGAAATTGGCTGGTTTAGGTTCAGTTATCGGACAAGCTCAATTATTTTTCAAATCCTAGTAAGCTGTAATAGTTCTTACGTAAGAGTTTGTTTCATAAATTCCACGGATAAGTTTCACGAATAGTACTTTGGTGGTTTGAACCGGTGACAATTCAGTTGATACACCACTACTTTTTGCCAATACTATATACTCGTAGCAGATACTTTCCCAGATACTCTTGCCTTATATTAACAAGGAAAATAGTTCCAACAAACTGCTATTTTCACCTATAAATGCATGGTGATGTTCAGCTCTTACGAGTGAATACAATACTAACGGAAAAAGTACTGTGCTAACCCTTAAATACCCGAAACCAAACTTGCAAAAAATCGTAGTACATTCACACTTAATTTAAATTGAGAACCTGAAAAGTTTAGTCACGTATAAACTATAATCCCTTAAAAATATCAATGATAATAATTTTCATATCTTTATTGCCAGTTTGTTCGTAAAATATATTTTAAATTTTAGCTAATCTGAATATTTGAGGCACTGAATGGTTGAGGCCTTAACTTTGTAGAATTCCATTATTAACTTAGGAGAAAAAAAACACAATTTTATCTTTGCTTTTCTACAGAATAGACTTTACTCGTCGACTAGTTTCGTTTACACAATAAACATCTAGTCCTGATGATGTTTATTGTGTAAACGAAACTAGTCGACGAGTAAAGTCTATTCTGTAGAAAAGCAAAGATAAAATTGTGTTTTTTTTTCTCCTAAGTGAATATTTGAGACCTACTGCCCATTTTAATCCATATAAAAATCTGGTAAGTGAAAAAGTTCCAGCTTTGTAAAGAGTGATTGGAGTTGAAAAGTGTTCCTTAATTAGTTTGGAGACAATTAAAAAGTTTTAATTTCAAAATGCTGAGGACGCGTTAATATTTACATTGCAAAAATTAAATTTATAATTTTTATCAAAATTATGCGGTTCAGATTAAGCTCTACTTTGCCCTACTTTTAGAGAATAAAGGTCTTAAAATGATTCTATCCAATATAGAAAATGGAAAATGAAAAAGTACAATCCCAGCCTAAGCAATATTAATACTAAAGCTCTGGTCAGATGTAGAGTTAGGGAAGAATTTCTCCAAAAAAGGCTATGTAAGGAAACACAAAGCCAAGTGGAGGAGTTTCGCTATTTAGGCAACAAGATCACTAGGAATGAAAGAAGCAAGAGGGATATAGTAATCAGAATGGTGGAGAAGGCCTTCTATTAGAAGAAGCAACAACTAACGACAAACAGCACTAGAAAACGCAGAAGGAAGCCATTCTTTCAGAGTTAAATATGGAGTTTAATTTTCTACGGATGTGAGACTGCTGATAGCAACAGAAGATAATCGTGCCACAGAAGACTGCTGAAAATAAAATGGATAGACAGAATAGCAAATGGAGAAGTACTTCGAAGTGAAGGTAAAAGAGCCTATCGAGGACACTTAACAAGTACAAGATAGAAATTTCTTCACATACATATTCTGAGGAACAATGGTTTGCTGAAGGCCATTATTGGAGGAAAAATGGCGGGAAATAATTACGGTGTAGAGCCTAGGATGAAATGTGAGAAGCAAGTAGTGGAGAATGTCAGGCATTAAGGGAATGAAGAGATAGGCAGGGAACAGGTTATAGAATGGAGAGCTGCTAAGAACCAATCCTTGGACTTACCATAACTTACAATAACATAGAATTGGGAGGAAAAGGTTTTATTTTACGTAATGCAATTGTAACGGAAAAGCACTTCGGAGGGTGTACCACGATGAGTATTGTAAGTGGCGCATTATTTTTGTGTCGTGGGGAAATGGATTCTTTTCTCATTTCAACCCTTTGGTTGAGTAAGCGGATGACCTATAAATTAAGAAGAAAGCGTAAAAGAACTTAAAACTAAAGTAATTGATTCAATTCGGACCAATTCACATTCAAAGTATGTTCCTTTTATCAAAAAGGAAAAAAGTAAGATCGAAAATCGAAAATGTACCTTCCCGATGGACAGCTATTTTTTTATTGTCATCTCATTGTAAGTGAATGCCTGAGAAACTATCTACAATCCGTATCAAGCGACACACTCCGCTTTCAATACAATAATTACTCTGAGAACTTGGCAAATATCTGGATATTTTAATGATTAAATGGAAATAAACCCGTTATTATTTAGTTTGTCCATTGATCAGGTGAACTACGAACTTATATTGCTTTATTAATATAATTAATAACTTATTTCTTCTATCCATTATTGAAATAGAAAGAAAGACTCGTACTTTTCCACAGATTTTATTATACGGCACGACGCGTTTCACCGACTTGCGGCATCATCAGGTACAAATTTGCAAAACAGACAGAGCAAGCATATATACCCTCAGGACAGAGTGGGGGCGGGGAGGGTTGGAAGGATTTGAGGGGGGTGGGGGCTCGCAGGTGCGTTGATGGATTGTTTTGACCATTTCCAGGCTAATTTCTCGGAGAGGAGTGGGGAGGGGTATGGGAATAATTGCTCATTACAAAGTGTCGTGTTGGGGTTCACCAAGTGCCTTCTAATCTCTAATTGCTCGAGAGCGTCCATTTTTAATCCTTTTGGGAGTGTGTGTAATATCTCTGGGACAAAGTCACTGCTGTGGTTGAATTCTAGTAAATGCTTGGCGAAGAGAGAGTTGTTATTCTGATTTTTGTGACACCTAGCGTGTTCCTTGACTCGTAACTTGATATTCCTGCCGGTCTGACCGACATAAACGCTGTTGCAATCCTCGCATTTCAGTTTATAAATGCCTGATTTGAGAAGGCTATCCTGGGTGTCTTTTCCATTGGCTAGAAGTTTGGAGAGGGTTATGGGTGAGTAGAAGGCTGCTTTGAGTGAGGTGGGTAGGCAGTTGGAAATCCTATATGAAAGATCTCCCAGAAACGGGATCGAGCACCACTTAAAATCTTTAGATACTGCGGGCTGAGATACGAAAATGCTTTTTATGGCCATTGCTTTTTGTTTTTTCCGTAGTAATGTGTCAACTAGTTTGGGGTTGAAACCATTGTTGGTAGCTATATTAGTGATATTCACGAGTTCAATTTTGAAGTTTTTGGGGGAAAGGGGGATGTGTAGGAGGCGGTGGATCATGGAGTGGAGGGCTGCGTGTTTGTGAGAAAAGTGGTGTGCGGAATCATTAGAAATTATATGGTCTGTATATGTGGGTTTCCTATAAATTGCAAATTCGTGTCTATTATCCCTAATTGTGATTGTGAAGTCGAGGAAGTTGATGGTGCCGTTGACGTCTTTTTCCAAGGAGAAGGAGATATTCCGATGAAGAGTGTTTAGGAAATTAAGGAAGGAGTCTAACTGTCGGTTGGTTCCGGTCCATAGGCATAGTATATCGTCCACGTAACGAAACCAATAGCCCACGTTTTTGTTATGCTGATTGTCAGCATTAAAAAGATGTTCTTCTACAGAATTGAGGAAGACTTCGGCTAGGAAGGGGGACAGTGGGGAACCCATAGCTAACCCATCCGTTTGGCTGTAAAGGGTGTGGTTGAAACTAAAATAATTCTGGTTAACTGTCATTTTGATGAGGGGGACCAATTCGTCTGAGATATTTATGGAGTTAAAAACTCTATAGAGCTAGCCCGAAAATTGAAAGATATTGATGTCCCGGAAAAAGCGAGGCTAGTCTCCTTCGACATTAGCAATTTATTTACTTGCGTACCAATATCGGAAACTTTGCTTAGGGTGGAAGAACTACTCAAGGATTCCACCATTACCCAAAATATCTCAGACGAATTGGTCCCCCTCATCAAAATGACAGTTAACCAGAATTATTGTAGGTGCTCGATCCCGTTTCTGGGAGATCTTTCATATAGGATTTCCAACTGCCTACCCACCTCACTCAAAGCAGCCTTCTACTCACCCATAACCCTCTCCAAACTTCTAGCCAATGGAAAAGACACCCAGGATAGCCTTCTCAAATCAGGCATTTATAAACTGAAATGCGAGGATTGCAACAGCGTTTATGTCGGTCAGACCGGCAGGAATATCAAGTTACGAGTCAAGGAACACGCTAGGTGTCACAAAAATCAGAATAACAACTCTCTCTTTGCCAAGCATTTACTAGAATTCAACCACAGCAGTGACTTTGTCCCAGAGATATTACACACACTCCCAAAAGGATTAAAAATGGACGCTCTCGAGCAATTAGAGATTAGAAGGCACTTGGTGAACCCCAACACGACACTTTGTAATGAGCAATTATTCCCATACCCCTCCCCACTCCTCTCCGAGAAATTAGCCTGGAAATGGTCAAAACAATCCATCAACGCACCTGCGAGCCCCCACCCCCCTCAAATCCTTCCAACCCTCCCCGCCCCCACTCTGTCCTGAGGGTATATATGCTTGCTCTGTCTGTTTTGCAAATTTGTACCTGATGATGCCGCAAGTCGGTGAAACGCGTCGTGCCGTATAATAAAATCTGTGGAAAAGTACGAGTCTTTCTTTCTATTTCAATAATGGATATCAATTACTTCCACGAAGTGAAGCCTGAAACAATAGAATTATTTCTTCTAGATTAAGTTAATATGGAAGATATTGCACCACCAGGATAAATTTATGCCATTGGTAGGCAGGTGGTTAAGGAAAGTCAAGTAAAGGCTGAGGGACAGGATATAGAAAACTATGAGAGGAGTTAGTTCCTCTCGGGGCCACCAGCCATTTTTTTAATATGAAAGAATGACGTATTTATCTAAAAAGTGTAAAAAGACTTGAACTCAGTTTCTATTGGTACTTTTAATCTCACTCTGGCAGCGTTCATTGGACGGAGACCGGAACTTTTAAATGCCAAATGTAGTGTGAGGTTTTAAGAATATATAATTCGGTGTCACAAGGGTTCGCCTTAAGACCTGCTACCCACCCTGTCGCCGGACTCGACTGCCTTAAGGGTGCTTCTATATTCTCAACATGCCGCGGCGGAATGGAGCGGGCCAGGGAAGACCGATTTTAGACCTGAACCGGCATAAAGTCGGCGGAATGAAATATTTAGTCTCTCAAAACCGGCCTATCTACCTACTTGCGTACTGCTTTCGGAACGTTGGGCATCTATTAGATATATATTTATGTGCCTGCATATATTACAATTAAATGGTAAATTCTATAATTTATTGGCATCGCGTGGATGTGATTTACCTCATGGTCTGCATAAACGCTCACTCGGGTCATGGGCAGAATGAATATGAAAATTGCCTGCAGGCGGATGCCGCGAGCTGCGGTGCAACATGGTCGGGTGAGTTAGAATGGCTAGTTGAATCGAATGTAGTAGGCCCGTGCCTACTATTTCGGGAGTATAACACTAATCGTAATTTTCCTGATGAAGTATTAACACTTCCTTTCTACCATAGTAAGTTTGAAGTTATTTATTGTAGCGTATCGTTAACCTTATACATAATAGGCGTGACGGCAAGTATCCACTTGGAGAGGTAGGTACTCAAATTGTAAAAAGGTGTCCTTGTCTGGTATAAAAAAATTCCAACGTGGCAACCCTGCTTTCCCACTTATCCCTCGCAATATCCTTCTCGCATCAACTCCTCCTTTTCCCACACCCTCCCTCGTTCAATCTAGACTAAATGTCCCGTCTCCTTCCTCCAACACGTCTGGATATTGCGCGCTCCGCCGGGAAATACCTCAGCGTCCCTTTCACCTCCTCCTCTTCCTCCCCATTCCCATCCCACTCTCGCCGTAATGTACGCATTTCATGGAAAATGGGTTAGTCACCCGCGCGCGCACCATTATAAAGTCAATCTCCATTCGAGTTTCCACCGAAGAAATACGGCGTCCATTAAATGTACTCGACCGCATGCTCTCTCTCTTCCCCCCTCCCTCTCGTTCGCGCTCGCCCGTGACATTTATTTCACCCGGCCGCCGCCGCTCACCGCTCTTTCAAGTCATCGGAAGGTATTCCCATCCCGTCTTATATTTTCAAGACATATTTGTACTTCACGGAGAAAGCATAGGCATAGCAAAGCAAATGTAGGTTTCAATTTGTCCGTATGTCTATCCGTTTGTGAGTGGCATGTCTCGGGGATAGGGAGGTAGGGGGGGAGGAAGGGGGGGGGGTAATGTGCACAAGAGGTAGAATTGCAAGAGCAAATATGCCCTAAAGGAATAAAGTTATTCGTTTCCTTGAAGTTGGTCCTCTGAAAAAAGTTGCTTGTAATTTTGTAGTATTTGAATATTCGGAATCTCTTCTGGATCAAGACATTTTACTCGGAAAATATTTTAATTTCGAGTTGTCTTCATTACAGATGAATTATTTCCATCATCCCTCAAAGTTGTTATTCGTACAAAATTCGCACATACAGCTTTGCAATAACGCTGGCGATCGACGACATATTATGAAAAAACGGAATGAAACTAATTGAGAACGAATAAAAGGTCATATAGAATACTATCTTTTAAATCGGTACTACCGCGTTCGTCAGTAACCATAGAGGTGGTTCTGATTTATTCGTGAGATTTTTCAATGGAATTTAGAGTGTAAACGGAATGGATGGTATTATGACAATATTTAATAATGTTGCTGTTATGTTGGAATATCTAATGTTAGGCAACGACGTTAGTGAGTTTGGTTGGGCTTGGTTAATTTATTTTTCCGTAATAGCTTTCTTCTACATTCAACGGATACGGAACGGTGCCTAAGGCTTCACACCCGAATGGCACGCAAAGACGCAGATTGCGTATAATATGTGTGCAAGTGGACGAACAGAGTCATAGGAGAATCTACTGATTAACTAGGTACCCATTACCTCCGGATCATTATAAGGGTGCATTTTCAGCTGCCTGATACCCTCAATACTGGTGCAAAAATGTAAACTTGATATTTTGTGTTCCTTTTCCGAAAGTTGTCTCATTTTTTCCAATAATGATAAACGCCTATGACATTTAAAAAATGAAATGCTAAACAGCTGAGCGTATAAAGAAATTAAGATTCCAGTTTGCGAGCATATCAATTATGATTTTTTTTCCTCGTAAAATATCATGTGTGCCTTCGATGATATTTTCAATGATTTCCATTTTTGGCTTTCAAATATTTTTTATTGCTCGAGATAGTGGTAGCCATAATAAAATAATTATTTCAGCAGGAATGTTCAGGGTTATCATTTAACAACCATTTCCTCTACAAAGAAGGTTAATTTCGTCACTTATTGTTTTTGGATTTTTTTTACCTTTCTTGTGGAAGCTCAGGGCGTTGCCGAACGACTAGCCTCGCAGGACTCCCCACCAGCGCCTTCGACCTGGCGTTGTTCGTGGGAACCCTGCTGGGGCATCCGCTTAGAGTGAGAGTGAGTGGGAGAGACGGAGAGGAAGAAAAAAATGCGGAAAAACGTCGGGACTCATCAGACGGGTGTGACGTAATGCATCAGGCCGAAGGCCCCACGGGAAAAGAAAATCATAATTTTGTTGAAATAAACCGGCGCTTCCTTTGATCCGACCCGACGCGGTGTTTCACTCCAACTCGTAAACTTATCACTGGCCGGGCACTTAATATTTCTCTCCCTCTCTCTGGTTCCTTCCCCTGCCTTCTCTCTTTCCTCGCAACTCGTCCTTTCCTTTTGCAAACACCGTTTTTGTTCGTCTTCCCCAATATCGCCTGCCTCCCGTCTATTCTCTCGCTCCCATTCACTCGATCCTCCTGCTCATTTTCCTCGCTTCGCTGTTTCTGCCTCTGCTTTATGCTGCAAGTTCCCTTGCTGGATCATTCATAATTCCTCCTCAACCACTCCGTCGAAGCCCTCTCTATTTGCCCCACGGTTGTGGCGCTCAAATGATAAAAACGATAGGCTGTTGCACAGCACAGGTAGAAATAACATCCCGCCCACTAATTTTGTTCCATGAAATGTGGATTTCGAGCAAGAAGCGGGCTGGAAATAATGTCCATCATCGACCTGTTAAATGAGAAAATGAGCATTTTAATAATAATAAATTATTTTATAGTGCTTTGTGTTTATCAAGGAGTATATTATGCATAGCTGAAAACAATTTAATCAATACTGAATGAGGATTAATGTTCCGAAGTTATTAATTATTCATTGATTTTAATTATTAAAAAAATGTTTTTTACGCATTATTTTATAATTTTTGGGGCGATTCACCACAATGTAGTTATCCCCAACTTTGTTCACTGTCGTATTGTGTCCTTTACGTTTAGTAGATAGATAGTTATTATATTTTTTAGCTCTTTAGAGCCTGAAGCCGATGTCTGTTTTAACAAAAAGTCCTCTATCTAACATCAGTGACCGGGTGATTTATAGGAGTACACTGAGATTATCAGTAGACTTATAGTTGTAGTTGCAATTATCGAGGTAGACGCAAGGCTTCTCAGGAAATTTTCACCTTTTTTTTGAGCTATGTAATTAGAGAATAGTGGTAATTTGTTAGGGTAGAAAGCACAAAGAAAAACATGGTGTTGTCATTAGTTCCACGCATGGCGACAGGCGCCATCGAAATGGCAGCTTAAAAGCTCCATCCGGCGGATTGTGCGCTGCAATTGATCTCCGCGTGGCATTCAGGAGGAGATCGTTGCATCAATGATAATGCCGCCGCCCCCGGGAACCGCATCATGAGTCTTGAGTATGGGTAAATGGGTAGCCATTTTAGCAGCCGAGGCGTTAACCTCACACCCCCTGCCCGTAACCTTGAGGTTAAAGTCATTATTCTCCATTCTGCTCAATATATATATATATATATATATATATATATATATATATATATATATATATATATATATAACATATTTTTTGTGTCGTTATCGCCTTCCTAATATGGCGAATTTAAAAATTTACGAACATTTGTGGATGAGTGTATTCCCGTGGCATTCTGAATTGGTCTTTTTCTCGAACTACACAGGAATAAATTTCTCATAACTTTGCGCGAAGTCCTGGTGAATGGCTTGTTTTGTCTGAAGGAAGGGCTGAGATTTCCTGTGGAGATTGGTAAAAATTTCAACGCGATGCCAAGTTAATCCGCAGTTATTCATTATATGCCGCGTGATTCTTCATCATTCATTACCATGTTGCCCAATGACAGGAATATGGCATTAAATAAAATGCTTTGCATTTTCAAGTTAATTTGTATCAACAATCAAGGGAACATGGAATTGCGAATGCAGGGCTTTGAAAGTATGATTTACTGCAAAAAAAAGTGGCTACTAATTTGTTGGACGTTAAAATCGAGTGTCCATTGGGCAACTTCAATAGCGACGACACACGCCGGTGATGTAAGAGTAACTAAATGAAAAAGAATATTCATTCGTACGCTCGGTTGCTCTGACTAATGTTGCGTCTTAGTTACATACAAAGTGTGCTAATCAATTATAATGAAAAAAAGATTTGCAAACGATGAATTAACCATGTGGAAAAATATTCAACGTCTAGAATAGACGGGAATTCAGCAGAACTATCGTATCGCTTGAATCTTCTCTTGGAGATACGTGATCTACAGTGATCGTGATACTGTGTACCTCATCCTCATTCACGTGAGTCTTCAGATTTCAGGTGATGTCGACGATGATGACGTAAAGATATATTCTCACTGCACTATAACTAATTTGATATTCCAAAAAAAGTAATCCTTTCCCACCGTTTTGCGCAATCGCAACTCCAAGCGCACCCATTAATGCATATTCTGTAGGTAGTGTATGTGTTTTGCGCGCGGGGATTGGTCAGAATTTTTCCACGTGCGACTGCCTCTGCAAAAAGAGCGGCGACACACGCCCGTTTGAC
Source organism: Hetaerina americana (assembly GCF_022747635.1). NCBI lineage: Eukaryota > Metazoa > Arthropoda > Insecta > Odonata > Calopterygidae > Hetaerina > Hetaerina americana. The sequence continues at coordinate 71,968,634 of NW_027286985.1, forward strand.
GCAACCTCTACCCTCCTGCCGACCCCCCCCCCCCTTCTTCGACTTCTTCCTTCCTCTCCCCCATGCCATTACCGCCCGCTTCTTAAATGCATACAAATGCAATCTCGGCTGAGCTCTTCGCTGACGATCCAATGTCGTCAGCCAGTATCGGGAAGGAGGATCCGCACACGTGAATCGACATCATCCGCGGGCGAAAACGAGTGGAGGGGTGACTGAGAAACGTCACGCAAGTGCTCCTTCTTCCGACCCAAAGATGAGAATCGTCTTGACTAAAACAATCTCGGAAACGAAATTTGTCTCGATGAGGCATCTGAAGATTCTTCAATATTCATATCGTTATTCAATTATTTTGAGTGAATCTTCCTCATTTACGCTCCTTGATCAGAGATTATTCGGTTAATTTCCATAAAATCGCGATTAATTTCTACGCTAAATACGTCGGAAAAGGGATGAACTTCGAATAATTTAAATAAAGGGGAAGTATAGTATTTCGAAAGAAATAATGAAATGAATGTCATTTGGGTCGTACAGGGTCATGATTTCACTTGAAATCACTTGATACAAAAGAAGAAAAATTCCATGCCTGAATATATATTGGAATGAAAATTGTTTAGCAATTTACTTTGGACGACGAGTTGTGTTGCCATATTGACTCTATCTTGTTAGTGTCTTGGAATGAGAACATATATCGTCACTCAAATTTAACTTTACAATCAATTCATCATAAAAAACATTCGAGATCGTTTTACTTATTCAGTAAACTATGACATGATTTATTTAAGCCACCATCGAACTTTATATTAGCTTGGATTACATAAATAAAATAATAAATTTTACACTGGACATGCTACTTGAATTCGAATAATGCCTACAAAGTGTTTTTTGTTATTTTATTTTGTCATCAAAGTTTTACGATTAAGATTTTGCGCTCAATCTGAAAAATCAAAATGAACTGAATATTGATTGCCCCTCAAATTAAATGGAGGAATCGACTGACACATGATTTTAAGCCTGGGCAACGGTGAAAGATGGGTTGCTCACATATGATAATAATAAATTGGCTTTATTATGACGAGATTGAGACAGTGGCAGTCCCTTCGTCCATTTCACCCATCGATAACTTGTAGCATTTCCTTGATAAGAATAAATGAATTAATGCTTTATGTTCATATGAATTCAACTTAGCAAAATTTTATGTATTCTAAATACATTTTTTTAGGCCTAGCACAGTCTTCGAGTGAATGTCATTGTGATGCATTATTTCCGCCAAATGCTGATTAGACACTTTCATTACCTAGGAGTATTTTACGAGTTGAATTTGCTAAACTGATAAAACTTACCCTTTGATTATTAATTCAATTGCTTGACAGATCTGTCGGGCAATCTTCTAACAACCGTATTTTGGAAATTTTATGGTGACTCATAACAGCTCAAATCCGATCATTTTTCTTTACGAAATAAATTCTCCGCTATATTACTCCGCTATTCTCCGCTCCGCTAATTACTCTCTTAATTCTATACTTATTTCGTAAATAATTTATGCATGAGATATAGTTAAGTTTTGCTAGATATTTTTAATAAACTGCCGTGTCAATGAAACGTTGTTGGATTCAAACTGCGTTCTGAGTAAAAATATTAAACGTCCATATATTTTTCTTTGAGCAAAATGTAAGTTTTTAATGGAAATTAAAAATTTTATTCGATTTCATTTGATACGAATATTATTCTAGCCAGTGTCATCGAAATAGGTTTTGTTTAAAAAAACGACTTCCATATGAAAATCCAAATGTATAGAACCTCAAATATTCGTTATTATCGTTTCTTCGGAAGGGGCATTGAAATTTAAATCGCTGTGGGGTTTGTGGGGGAAGCGCATGATCGTGTAGTCCGCGTTGCCCCTTGGCCCATTGCCGCCGCCCCGAGCCGCCACGCCTCGAGCGATACGCCCTTCGTGTCATTCGCCGTCACCGCGAGTGGGAGAAGCAAATACCGCCGTTCCCCTCCCTCTCGATCTCTCCCACCACACCCCTCCCATCGCCCGTGACCCTCCCTTCCTCACCTTTTCATGAGAAAGCGAACGCACGGACGAACGTAAGTGTACGTGTCGGGGGTAAAGGTTGCGGATTGCGGATGTGAAGTTAGCGAGGCAGACACGGGGAGCGAGGTTCTGTTGCGGGAGGAGGTGGGGGTGTTGGAGAAATGTTTTGGAGGGTGAGAGGCTGGGAAGAGGGTGTGTGCGGAAGGGCGAGGGGGAGAGGAGATGGAGGTTGGGGGGGGGAGAGGTATGAAGGGGAGGGGTAGGTCGTGGGTGGGCGGGAGAGATGGCACAACGGAACGGCTCCCAACCCCTTTTCTCCTCCCGCTCATATCCCCCATCGCGCGCAAGGTGAAGGGTAGAAGAGAAGATGGGACGAGGGTGGGGGTTCGAAGAGGGCTCCCAAGTGGAGATGACGAGTTGGAAGAGGTTGTGGAGATTAGGGAGGCAGATGGGAAATTACGTGCAGAGATGAGGTTATGTTCGCTGGAATAAAATAACCTGCAGTGTTACCAATAAGCACAACTACACTTGGCCACTTGGAATTCATGCGTTATTGGCCTTCACTTCCCTAAGTTCATCTAGAATGCTAAATATCAGCAGAGAATACCAAATAGGTAATAAATCTCCGAGTTGTCCCTTCCAAAATTTCGTCAAAATCCCACATGGCTTTGTTGGTGAGATTCATTGTAATTTCAGCGTATGTATTGCACCGATTCAAGGTAACACTCGAGAACAATTTGATGACTTAGCTTCCCGTGCTGATGTGACCGTCAATTCATCTTGCCAGTAGAAAAGAGACGGTAGGTGCAATAAAATGTTTTTCTCTCAGGGTTGCAGAAAATATGGAAGATAGCTGATTTTTAATTTACGTCAATATTTATTTCCTGCCATTTCTAATTGACAGTATAAGTAGATCCATAAATTATTAATTGTATTAGTCTTTAGCACTGAAGTTCGATTGATTGTGGAGGATAGAGCTCTCACGCCACTGCGTTCATTTCGGTGTGTGAAAATTACGTATGCAAGTTGAGAGGCTAATTGCTTTCCTTGTGTTGGCACATGGATAGTGTCTGAACTCAGATCCACCAGGAGTATCCAGCTTTGACGGTCGGGTGAGACTCTTTGATCTATCACAATTTAGATAAAAGCTTTACGTTCGACTAGTAATTGGTTACAAAACCTTTAATAACTTTACTTGCCTGTAATGCATAAAATAATATTGAAGCTGGTGAGTTCTATTACAAATTATTTGGCATATTAAAATATTTATCCTTTAGATTTAATAAAAATTTATGAAAATGTTATAATCTTTTTGGAAACATTAGAGTCACCATTTACTTTGAGTGATCTTTATGCAAATTCGATGTTAGCACTATAGCTCTGTAATAAACATCTTGCACAATAGACCCAAGGGGCGAGTTGCGTTGGGTGTTAGGTCACCAGCCTGGCATCTTGATGTATTAGTCCATGTGTACTCTTTAACAGATGTTAGCACGTAACATAAATAAATATCGTGCACATAATTTTAAATAAACCATACGTAATACTTATGGCTCTTGACCAATTCATCAAATTCTAATGTTCGTGTTAGATAAAATCTCCGGGTTATAGGTTTCGATTCTGTGATCTTTACATATCGTGCGAGGGAAGGTACTTGAATCTGTCTGGGACGGTATCTGATTCCTCTTATTCTAACCCAATGGTCGAATCTACCAATATGATTTGGGGCCATTATAAATCCCTCAGTGTCGCAAGAAAACTAAGGTGTCCTCCACCTTTTTAAAAATCTTACCTGCTAAAACATGTTTTGCCTGCTCTCTTCGTGAATCAAAACGCACTCAACCTCAGTCCTTCAAGATACCCGTCAAGAATAATAGGGTTTTCTCATAATAGAATCCAGTACCTCATCAAGTGTTTCATCAATTGGCCTCAGATACTTGCCATATACTTCGTGTGCATGCAACTATACTGTGGAGGCTTTTAACAAATTGAGTTATTTCTTACTCTTGAAATGAAATACGCTAATTTCAGGTATTTTCAGTCGATTTTAACCCTTAGTCTTACGTTACTTTGAATAGATTTAGGAGACGAGGTCTTTCATTCAAAATTGTTCCTAATTTTAATTGGTTTTTAAGTAACCCATAACCGTACGTTATACACGGTTATGTTCATCTTAGCTAAAATTTCTTGATGAAGGAAATCAATACGGGGGTCAAGGCAAGCCAATAAGAAAATCATGAAGATAATGGTGAGGTTAATCTTTGTTCGGCGACCTCCTGAGATAGTATATAAGTATGCTAAGCGGTACTGTTTCTTATATCCGAGGGTGAAAGAAGGGGCTACGTCGGTTATTAATTCTATTACAAAAAATTCCTGCCATTACCTCAACTTAGCCTCATTCCAGCTTCACTCACAATCATAAATCCACCCTAATTCAAGACCTACGCACTTAAATTGAACTCTAGAAAATCATACGGTGTGTCTCAGCCTGGTCATGGTTTTTCCGCCATTATGAGTGGCAATCACGGATGCTAATCCAAAATATAATTCCTGATACGGTTCGGAGTGCATATTCCTGAGGAAATGACGGGGCGCGAGCGAATGGCAAGGGACGGGGTGTGAATGGGAAAGGCAAGGATGCAAAGGGCGCGTTAGTTCGCACATTACATGCTGACGACCGATAAATTGCGTCAAATCCTTTGCGGCTCGAGGGGGAATGTCGTCCGAGGCGCCATTTGAATTCCCGTCGGAAGATCACAGGGAAGAGTCTCTTGCCAACCTTCTCCCTCCCTCCGGCGCGATTGTGCACACGAGGATTTTTCCCCGAGTGAGTGGAGGACGAAGTTAATTATGGCACCGACACACTTCCCCCCTCGGGTCTGTGAGGACTGGTCACGCTATTTTTCCGTATCGCCATCACCCTCGCTTGGATCATTCCACTCCAATTGTTCTCGCTTCGTTCTTTTTTCTGTAATTGGAATTTTCACGAAGTTGAGATCACGTGGATGCGGAGAACGCGAACAGCTTTATTGGTGCAATATAATGTCAAGCTTCTTCATAGCAAATTGCTTTAGCAAATGTGAGATAAAGGACATGAGATTAATTTTGGGAAACATCACGAACAGCAACGGAACGCGGTTGCCGTTCAATTGCTTTTAGTGGCGTGTAATGAAGAGATTGCAGCAAGACATTTGGTATGTCATGCCTGAATTACACAAAAACGATCACTTTATTAAAAGAGATTCCAAGAAAGAATGGTGTCTAGCCTGTAATCTAAAGTGGACCAACCTTATGATCCACTCCTAAAAATCAGGAACTTTAGTTTCCGGATTTAACTGTAAACAGGAGGGAAATTACAGGTCAAAGAATGACATGTTAAACTTATTTCAAAAAGGCAAAATTACTTTTATCGGGAGAGGAGTATTAGGCGAATTTTATTTCCACTCCATTGACTATCTTCTTTTTTACCGACGTACTCATTTTTTACATACACTGAAAGCGTATTTTATTTCCAGCCTCATAGTTCAGACTTAATAAAATCATGCTACACATGTTACGAAAACTGAAAAATCTAACTTACTTTCCACGGGAATAGATATTTTGAAATATAGAGTTACTCTTTCGATAAACAACCAAACTTCATTTCAATGGCATCTTAGTAGTTAAATTGCATCACTCGATGGACAAGCATAAACGGAAAATAATTACTGTTTCTTCATTCAGAGGAAATGTCATCTAAAAACTGGTGCGGATCTAAGCGGGTGTGGCGGTGGCATAATAGTGTTAGTAATAAGTATCAATATTATAATTTTAACGTAAAATTTACTCACTTTGTCATTCTTTATGCTCTTAGTAAAAACGTAATGAGTAACACTGCTTTGATAAATATTTAGGGTGAAAAATAAGATATGTGGTAACTTGTTGATGAATGGCAAATGATAAAACCCTCTCCTTGTAGATTTCACCTTTACTCCTGAGTGGGCAGAAGATTCATTTAAAGCGTGGAGTATAAACCATGGATGAAAAATATGCATTTTAAAATAGTAATATTCATGTTAAGGCAAAATCTAAATAGTAATCAATCTGTGTGTTAGCTCTATTGACCTGCAACGTGTGAAATCCACTAAATCAGGAAGGTGGGGGAGGGGAGAGTCAATTCCCCTGTGTCGTCGGAGATTTGTCCATTGGGCCAATTGGGCCACCAGGCAGCCTTTTAAAATTCCTTACGCTAGGCTCCAGCAGTCGGTATGGTACCCGATTCACTGTTACTGATTCATTACAACTACATTTCTTTTGTGTGCAGATATTTACCGAAAAATTTAATTGGATAATAAAGGCTAATCATACAATATGAAAATGAGACATATGCTTCCTTCTCCGTTTCACCATCGGGTCAGATTTTGCGTTGCGAACGTTTCCATGTTCATTTATCATACGTATTAAGTAGCGCTTATCGCCGTGATTGCGGTCGCCAAATGTTGGCAATGCAAGGCCTTAGTCGTAGGAAAACTATGCTGTCTTATTGAAATCACGCGAAAGGAAAACCGCAGATATATGTAAATCTCTCACACAACAAACTGAACACGCTTAATATCAGGGACGACATTTTAAGAGTCGAATATTTATTTTTTGGAAAAGTCATTTGGTGAACTAGCCCCAAAAATTAGTCTTGGTTTCTTCTTGAGAGCTACCATATGATGTGTCGCCGGGCAAAATCCAAAACCAGCGACATGATATGAGGTGGGCGCCAGCCAGCGCTATCAAGCATTAGTCACCCGGCCTTTCCAATCAACCCCCGCCGCACCCTAGCCTACTCCGTCGTTCGGGCAATGACCGAGGCTGCCCTCTGTACCCGGGCCAGGCCTTATAAACTCGCCGATCTGAGTGTCGGCAGCCTTTCCTTCCCTTGCCTCCCACGCGCTATCTCCGGTCTCCCTCGTAGGAGACCAGAAGCGCCGCTATCCTTCCCTTGCTCGCGCTCTCTCCGGTCTCCCTCGTAGGAGACCAGAAGCGCCGCTATCCTTCCCTTGCTCGCGCTCTCTCCGGTCTCCCTCGTAGGAGACCAGAAGCGCCGCTATCCTTCCCTTGCTCGCGCTCTCTCCGGTCTCCCTCGTAGGAGACCAGAAGCGCCAGCTATCCTTCCTTTGCTCGCGCTCTCTCCGGTCTCCCTCGTAGGAGACCAGAAGTGCCAGCTAACCTTGTTCTCCCCTTCTCATCCCCGTGCCTATCCTACCTGCGTGTTGACCTCACCGACACCGGCCGCTCAATTAGTAAGTTACCCTTGTAATACAATTGTTAGTAATAAATGAATAGTCTATCAACCACTGGTGTATTCACTCAGGGGCACTGAACTCTGTGTCGTCCACCCCTATGACAGATGCATTCATTTCAAATCTTCAAATCACTCAGCTCTCGCTCCAATGCTCAGAACTGCTCCTGTGGTCCACGCTCCATAAGCAACCGGGAATAGAGGAGTATTGCGATTGGCCACAAGCACAGGATCATTAGGATGAAAGACTGGGTTTCCTGGGAGTGGGGTAGTGGGGCTCTGCGCGCAAAATAAATTGCAGCCGGCTTCTCCGGGGTGTATCCGTGTGTCCACGGGTGAAATTTGCCTCTAGCTGCTAGTCAGAAGGCAAGATGAACTTGTACATTCCTCTCGTCAGCCTCCCTTCCCCGATTTCTCACTCCTTACGCTATCACGTAATTCGATTTCCTTCCCTCTCGCCCCTCCCACGGGCACTGGGATTCGACCGCATCGGACACTCTCCAATGGGATGGTCGCGGACCACCGCTAATGCAGGAGTGAGGGGATGTGGGTGGGGGAGGGGTAGGCTTCGGGGGAATGTTTATGACGCCACGAATAACGAAGGGGCGAAGGTCGGAATCCGTAGGGAGTGGAGGGAGAATACACCTGCGGAGATGATTCCATTACACGCACGACGAACGTAAATCTTACGGTGGGCGGGAAAAAATTTTGAGATTTGTGGACTTTTTTTTCGTTTCTTCGGGTGCGTCTCCCTCTCCCCCTCCCGCCTCACAACCCTCCCGTCCTCGCCCATTGGTCAATTGTGCGCGTGCTGGTGTGTAATGGTCCCCCTCGTGCTCCCGAGGCCGCCAGGAGGCGCGTCACGTGACCCGAGGTCTTGTGACCTCCGGCCCCACCTCCTTCACTCCTTTCGAACCTCGTTCACCGTGCCATTACACCGCGTGGCCATTCATATGCCATCCCGCATCAACCTTCCCTATCCGATGCGACATTAACGCCGTGGTTAATAGGAATCTTCGCTTATTTGCAGACGCAGTCGTTTACAGAAATATCCTCGTGATCCCGAGGATGGAGTTATACGTATTGGCAGAGAAGCATGCAGTATAGCGCTGTTGCGGCCAATGACAATTGCGATTAAACCTAAGGAAATATGTGGCGATGAAACTTTTGAATTGGAACATTTCGCCACCGAAGGTCAGGGTAGTGCAATAAAATACCAAAATGGCTTAGGTAAACTCGATAAATAGTTGCTGCACTTTCGTAAGACCTTGCTTGGGGACGAGCAAGCGGAAAGTTAGGATTTTTTGCAAGTGTACTGGGATTTTGAATTTGCTGCTAGTATATGGAATCCTTTGAAAGTCGGTTTGATCGCCGATTTAATTCATTTGCAACAAAGATGAGCTATATTTGTGAAGCGATGCTATGAACTCAAAAGCGTATTTAAGAAACTAGGTTAGAAATAACTCACGGGGCAGAGGTTAAATTGACAGATTAAATGCCTTGTATGAAGTGGGAGTAGATCTCTTTTTCGATTATGTTAACGGAGGCGGGATCATGAAAATAAGATGTATCAACTGTGGAATAGACAGGCTTAAGATTTCATATTTCTCATGAACCACAAGGAATCAGAATAACTGCGTACTACCGCGCTTGGGATAAAATGTTTTAAGTAGGCTAATATGTTGTCACTCATGCATCTAACCCTTATAATATTGCTCTACTTACAAGCCGCTCCCCTCTCAGTAGTAGGATTAAATACAGATACTGTTATAATGGGAAGAGTTCACCCCAGCCGTACTCTTATAAATGGGCAAAGGATGAGTGGGGGATATTGGAGAAAATAGAAACAGTAAATCGATAAAAATTATAAAATTAAATAATTAACTGAAAATAAGACTAACAATAAATATAGTAAAAAACTGAAAATAATTGAAATGTTTAAATACCGCAAACGGTTAGAACAATGAAATGGAGGGGGGGGGAAATATTAATTTTTTGAATGCTAAAAAAGTGAAAATTAATCACGCATTCTCTAGCTTGGATGTACTATGCAGCAGTGATCCTTGCTAGTCGCATACACTCTCACTCTATCAGGGCTTACGAGAGGTTTCCCTCTGCGTCAAGGGCCCACCAATCACACGTATTGAAATAAAATTAAGAAATATAATAAACGAAAAATGATCCTTTCCTGAGCATTCCTTCTCTGAAGAGGACTGCTTGGCAGTCGAAACACTTGTGTCAGCTTCTGGGCACTCCCTTTACCCTTCCACCAAGTGCGAGTCACAGTACTAACGTCGGAAGAAATTCCACGGTAGACCTGTGAGTGAGTTTTGCTAGGGTTAAGGCGTCTTCGCATACCCAAGCAAGTGAGTGATTGGCGGGCCACTGCCGCAGAGGGAAACCTCTCGTAAGCCCTGATAGAGTGTGAGTGCATGCGACTAGCAAGGATCAATGCTGCTTAGTACATCCAAGCTAGAGAGTGCGTGATTATTTTGCCTTTATTATTATACGTGTGACTGACGGGCCACTGGCGCAGAGGGAACCTCTCCTAAGCCCTGATTGAAGGTGAGTGCTTGTGACTAGCAAGGATCAATGCTATATGGTAAATCCGAGCTAGAGAGTGCGTGATCATTTTTCGTTTATCATACTTCCATACTTCCTAATTTTATTTCACTACGTGTGATTGGTGGGCCCCTGACGCAGAGGGAAACCTCTCGTAAGCCCTGATAGAGTGGGAGTGTATGCGACTAGCAAGGATCACTGCTGCATAGTACATCCAAGCTAGAGAGTGCGTGATTATTTTGCCTTTATTATTATACGTGTGACTGACGGGCCACTGGCGCAGAGGGAACCTCTCCTAAGCCCTGATTGAAGGTGAGTGCCTGTGACTAGCAAGGATCAATGCTATATAGTACATCCGAGCTAGAGAGCGCGTGATCATTTTTCGTTTATTTATCGTGAGAGTGTATGCGACTAGCAAGGATCACTGCTGCATAGTACATCCAAGCTAGAGAATGCGTGATTAATTTTCACTTTTTTAGCATTCAAAAAATTAATATTTACCCCCCCCTCCATTTCATTGTTCTAACCGTTTGCGGTATTTAAACATTTCAATTATTTTCAGTTTTTTACTATATTTATTGTTAGTCTTATTTTCAGTTAATTATTTAATTTTATAATTTTTATCGATTTACTGTTTCTATTTTCTCCAATATCCCCCACTCATCCTTTGCCTATTTATAAGAGTACGGCTGGGGTGAACTCTTCCCATTATATTTATACGGCCGTAGTTACCGTTCGCTTTGTATACAGATACTGTTGTGTATGTAGCCTGTTGTCAAACGTAATGTCGATATTTTGAATATTTTATCATTTCTATTAGTAATTAAATTTGAGAAACACCAAATTTTGATGCTGAATGGAATCGCCCCCAGCCAAACTCCCAAGCGGTGGCTTGCAGGGAACCACGCAAAACTAGAACTGCATGCGATTCCAGTTCTCCCTGCCATTTCTCTACGTGGCCATTCATCTGCCGCGTCAGCCTCCCACATCCCTCCCTCCTCTGGCTCCACCTCGAGGTGATCGAGGAAGGGGGGATGGGGAGAGACAAGAGACAGATCGCCCACTCCCACGATGGGATGCTGGGTAATTGCGCAGCATAATGAAACGCGCCGTGCTTAAAAGACTAATGGCTCTGAGTCACGCTCGCTTTGAGTCGGACACCGCACTTATACCTCCATCTCCCCCTCTGTTTCTCTTGCTCCCTTCCCGTAATCCCGCGGTCCCTCGCCCCCTCTCCTCCCCCTCAAACGCTCCTCCAATCCTCCTCATCCTCTCACTCACTTCGCTTCTCTCTGACGTCCATCCTCCTCTTCCCTCCCGCCCTCATCAGTAGGGGAAATGGGAGAGAGGCCTCGACTGTGAGGGGGAGGACTGTTATTATTATATTCACAGAGAGAAGAGGGTGAGTTGTTGGGGGGGGGGGGGTCTGGTGGTGTGTGGAGAAGGGTTCCTGAAAGGAGGGAACGAAAGACGGGGCAAAGGTCCGCGCGGCGCCCTGCAGGTGGTCCCGCGGAAGGTACTCGCGGTGGAGCGGGGAAACCTTCCTTTCCAGGGACGCGGCCGAGTTAAGTTTCGAAATGTCGTGCGTCATTCGCCAGACGCCGAGCTATTCCAGCAATTACATTTCTTCTCGTAATGAGTACATTTTCCGGAACGTCCGTTTATTTTTCTGTCCGAGCGCTATGTCCGTTTTAATGCATTACGTCTGTCTGTCGTGACTTGTGAGTCTAGCCTCGTCAGCAGGATGCGTTCTCTTTAAACCTACATGTGGAAGGCAAGGATATTGCATCGTGACAAAGGTCAACGCTGAAGTCCATTTTATTTCTCCTTAATGAATAAGACAAGAAGTGAATTACAGGTAATCGTGGGGATTGGAAAGGAGGAAGAATTTTGGGTTATTAGGAAAGAGAGAAAATTAGAGAAAGAAAGCAGGGATTTGTGCAATATGTTGGCAAATATGAAGAAAAGAAGAAAGGAATGTAAGGAAAGCGTTGCTTAAGGCATGTTCTGCAAAGGAAGTTTCGGGGTCCAAGTAGGTTCTTCGCATATTAAATAAGTTATGCTAGAACATCAAATCAAACTGTAAGAAAAGGCCAACTTTGAATATTTTTGTACACTGCAAACATGCCTTTTAAATTGTGTATCCCTTACTCATATGGTGGCAGCCAATCATTGGAATTGCATTAAGTTAAGGCGTTTTGGGGAATCTCCTAATACCCTTGTTGTGTTACTCCTAGTTTTTTACTTCTACTGACTGATAGAAAATAAGATGACCCTCCCCTATCTTCATAGCATGTGATCCATCCTATTCGAAGGTACAGCGTACTAATATGTCTGTATTCGGTTATCATTTGGTATGTTTTATAGGGAATGGACAAATAGATCCAGGCGTGATTAAATTTTTAAGTTAGATCTTTCTTGTTTTAAATTTCAAACGAGGTAAAAGCAATGGCATTTACTACAATCTTGATTTACCGATTAGTAGTGGTATCGAATTAGTAAGCCCAACAATATTGTTGTATATTTTAATATAAGATATATGGTTATGTCAGTCAAGTTGTATGTGACCGTAGTTTTCGTTAGTGAGCACTGCATTTGCATTGCAAAAAATTATTTTCTTTGAATTCTTTAACCAAATACATATTGCTTACTGGTGTTGTTGCAAAAACTAGAAAAAAATTCTCTCGCACCTGTGGAAAAATGTTCCTATGTAATTTCAAATATTTCTACTGCTGGTTTGAGAAATTAAATTTAGAGAAATTATTGTAGAATCCATGTTTGAAACAGCATAGGTAAGTACATTTTTTACTGGCGTGAATTTAATCATTTTCTTTGCGTTTTCTGATATAGATTTTTCTTGCATAGTTTTCCAGATTATTTAAAATATGAAGAAATTCCGGATGTATAGTTTGCCTTCGTGCAAGAGTGTTCGAGGGAATGTGCCCCCCCGCACGGCAGAGGGTGTGATAGACCGTGATACTCTCCTGCGTCATGAACTCATGGAGTCGAGGGCACAGCAGATTGAGGTTAGTAGATTGAACGGTACTATTGGCATTTGCATGAAATTTTGTGTCGAAGGTAAATATTATCGTCCTCTTTGTTGCCTTCTTTCTTCCTCTTTAACAATGGATCTTCTGTAAATCTGTCACATTTTGACCCCGAAGGATAATGGATGACGTGACACACATCTCGTGAACAAGCCCCAAGAATCTGTCCGTCATTTAAAACAATACCTTAGGGCTTTCACTTACCTCTGGGTCATTCAAAGAGCCTTGATCGTATATAAATTATGTTTATGAAAGCATTCAATTTTAAAAATTAATATGTAAAGGGAATAAGTGTGACGGGTATGTTGGAAGAATTAAGCTGTGAACACATTGTTTATCAAAGAGAGCAGACAAGGCTTAGACTTTCAGAAAGGTACAGAATATATGCGTTTTATTATGACCACGATAGAATTAATATGGCACCAAAAGTATAGGTATATTCGATCACGCGGAAAAAATAAGAGGGATAGTCAAAATCATCGGCAGATTCAGATATCCGTTCTTTCCTCTCACGATTATCATTATCGGAAATATGTTGATTAAGGTAGGTTTTGGATGTGCAGAAGCTGCTGAAAAGTACCGCGATAATTCCTTTGTCTCTCCTAATGAAATACAACCTGAAATTCAACATTGCAACCAATCCATCTTCAATTCCCGATGCTTCAATTCCTACCTTCATTCCGTCAAATATCCCTCTCCTATCCCTTCCCCTTCCTCGCTCGCCTAACATTCTCACCTCTTTCACAGTCTTCAACATCCCATTGCTCATTAAACCGCTGTGCAACCATCTTGCCTGCCTTTTTTCGATTTCGTCCGACAACCCCCTCTCCTACCCCACCCTCTTCTTTCTGTCCACTTCACCTTTTCCATCCACATTGTATATTGTATTTCTGCCTATCCTAAACCCAAACTGATCATCTCCTGAGTAATCATTCGCCCTACTCTTCATACCTATCATTGATGATCCTGATAGCCACTTTAGATGTGGGTGCAATCAAACTTATTGTTCTGTTGCCCTCACATACATATTTTGTCGCCTTTACCTTTTTTGCAATAGGAACTAACACTGATCTGACGAAGTCTTCCGGACAATTTCCTCACTGATGAATGCTGCAAAAAAGTCCATGAAAACTGTTCGTCACACCTTTGATTTCAAATCTTTAAGTGCTCTTTCTATTTCGGTGTCGAGAAAGCCTGGACCTAAGATATCCTCATCTACGTCGTAGTCTCTGTCTATACCACCTAAATCTCTCTCTATACTATACTAATCTTGCCGCTCTAAGTTTTTATTACATAGGTCTTCACGTCTTTACCAAACAGTTCTTCCATTTATTTCTTCAATCCCTCTTGGATTTCTACTCAACGTACTAATAGCTTCCCTGGCTTTCTTTGATAATTTGCGACAATTTTCCCTTCTTACTTCCTAACAGGGTTTCAACAGTCAAGTAAAACGCACCAATTTCTTTCTTTGCAAACTTTCCATATCATGGCACTGCGTCTTCCACCTCGCTTCTTTTGCTCTAATTTTTACTCCCCTCAGTTAATTATTTGATTCTTTAAACTTCCTCCTACCTAACTCTGTGTTTACATTCTTCCATTTCCTTCTATCTTTCTAATCATCTCGTCCGTAACCCATAGTTTCCTTTTCTTGTTAACATTTTCTATAGTATCGCTTGCGGCTGTCAATATTCCTGTTTTATTTATTCGCATTATTCCTCAATAGGTGCCAGCTCCCTATCCTCACTCATTTCTTTAAAATCTGCTGATACTCCTTTCTTGTCGTTCATGGTAATACTTCCAAATTGTAATAATAAAAAATACGAATCCAAACACCTGAATATATTTACTTAAAGAAAACATTTTAATGATGCAGTCAATCATTGCACACATTATATGGGCATACATGTGATTATGAGCCCGAGTGTTTTCTATACACCCTATTTGGGGAGGGGCCCTGAGGAAGATGTCATTTATCAAACGTACGAGAAAAGCAGCGATGGAGAAATTGGACAAGTGCTAGTTTTCTTTAGCAAAAGCACACATAGAGTATATGACATCCATTTCAGAAAACGCTGACCAAAGTATCGAACAAGGTACATAGAAGGGCTCCCAGAATCGCGGAAATTTTGTACCAAGGTACACAAAGCCTCACACATTTACTAGAAGATTTGCGATGGATATTTTAAGGTTAGCGAGAATCATAGTAAGATCAATCATATGAGAAGGGTGCCAATCGTGTGGCTTTGCATAGGACAAAATATATATCTAGATCTATAAAATATTTGCCTGTACAAGGCCTTGTTACGGGTGGTGTTAGTACATACAGAATGTAAGTTCATGCATACATCTGAACAGAATTGGTTTATGTAACACTATCGTGCACATTAAGCCAATATAACGCTGTAATTTTTGCACTGGACGAATTTCAAAAAGTCTGGTATTCAAGTTATTTTAAATTTTCGGCCTCTTGGGTAAGACTTTATTGGGATTGGTTATCGTGAGAGGGCGGTATGAGTACTTGAATCTCACTTATTTTATACTGGTGGTCGAATTAACGAATTTATTTTGGTGCCACAATGATTTTATCTGTGTTGCGAGAAAACCCAGATGATTTGTACCATCCTAATTGCCTAACTTGCCTGTCTTGCCTAAGAGGCTCTCAGCCTAATTCCTCAGCATAGCCATCATACTCATTCGCCCCTCGAAGCAATTATAAACAAACCAAAAGGATTTTCCTTGAAACTTATCCAAATCTTTGAATAGCGTTCTCCGTCATGGATCCCAGATACTTGATGCGTATTCAAATGTGATATAACTTGAGCGTAGTAAGACCTTTCTCTTACTTTTTCATTGCATTTTCCTACGATAGTACAATGAAACCTGGGACTAGTTGCTAACAATGGCACGTTTACTTAGTTATTTTGTATTAATATATTTTATTGGTAACGGAATTAATTATTAATTAGTAAGTGTACCATTACTATCCATTATGTTACCTAATTTTATTTACTAACACCCCCAGCTGCACATCCTTGAGACAGCTTACGTGGTAACGTGCGGATATGAGGAAATATATATTGAAATACATGTATGAACTAATAGTGGCTGACTAACAACTGATTATACCTGGTGCTGAACCACCCCACGTCACGCTTCCTTGCGGTGGGGTAGGTTTTGTAGATGTAGAAGAATGAAAAAGTACGTTATTTTGAAATCAGAGAAAACGCTGCAAAAAATTATTAATATATCATAGAATAAATGGCTGCAAATCATTCTGCAGTCATAAATATAGAGTTTATATTACCAAGCGAAGAAGCTTTGCACTTATGATATCCCCTCTGACTACTGGTACTTCTGCTTATTAACCGGTGGATAAATAAATTTAACGTGTTGATTCATCGTGACAGAATTAGTCAAGCATCTGGCAGAAGGTTATGCACATATTTATTATGCTCAAACAGAAGCGTATATTTCTTTGTTGTGTCAGCCTTCATCATCTCTGTGCTTCCATGGAAGCCTAAAGAAAAATGTTCTGGAAACCACGTGTACATGGAGATAACATGTGCACGTGGTTTGGAGTGGGATCGCAGCTTCCGTGGCTTCACTCAGTTAAGATTGTTATGTCATCCGGAGACCCACCGTTTGAATGAATAGTGATCGGTTGGTTTTTAGATATTAAAGAAATATGCTTAAATGAATAATAAGAGGAAGAAATATGTATTCCAGCCGAGAGTTGTCAACCGAACGGTGTTCAGAGCATCACTACTACGATTCCTTCTGCCTAACATCTAAATAAGAAGTGAAGTGCAACATGTAGTCATCTTCTTGGTTTCTCCAATGAACTCGTTTTCTACATTTTCCGACTTCATAACGCCAGACACAGACATTTCTCTCGTAAATGTGCAAAGCAATATGCTCGTTTCTTTACAGTTTTTTTCATGATATAATTAATGATTAACTCAAAAATAATAAATTTCCAAGTGTGTACATTCGGTTGGCTTGAACCTCAGTTTTACTCCGGCGTATTTTTAACAAAATTCGGCGATATTTTGATTTTTAATCATGTCGCTGTGCAATCAATTATGACGAATGTGTAATGTAAGGAAAGGGACAATCACCTGATGATCACACTGTAATGGAGAAGCATTTACCAAGAGTAGGCACCAACATTGACAAACTTATAAACTTGCCAGCCTCCTGATGGATTTGAGCATCGCGGTCCCTTTAATGGAAAGCCTGTGCTTTGACGTCATTGTTGGCCCGCTCATAGTCGTGCTTAATCATGAGAAGGGCAGGTGATGCTGAACTTCAATTTTCGAAACACGAGATGCGATTTTTTTCAGCTGACTCACTAAACCATTGGGACGGCGGCATACGAGTTAAGGACCAGGGTAAACATGACCCAGTTACAAAACAAATAGCGGTTGTCTCTTTCAGTGATATAAACCGAAATTTCATTCAACGCCTAGCTAAAAAGCGCTATTAAATTTATCCCATCATTATGAGATATATTATATGACCTTTCTCATATTCATTTCCTGGAGAACTTCTTCTCGGCGGGTAGCTATCAAAGCATAATTATTTATGAGTTATTCAGTCTAAAATATTTTTCCTTCCACGAGGGAATCAGGCAGTGTTTCTCACAGGCCATGTTGACCAGAATCATGCCGCACCACCTGACTATGCTGGAACTTGATAAACGTGATACCGCTGCGATCACGCTCTTTCCTTCACACCTTACAATTTCCGGCATACTCAAGCCGTCCAATGCTTGTTATCAGTGCAATAAATCGAAGCTCATAATTTATAGTAAAATAAACTCACTGTAAAAAGTTTCAGTCGCAGAATTTGCGCCTGAAGTCGAGGGATTAATTTAACTTTAAGATTAGATGGGGTAATTACCGCATTTTAGGTTTGCCTGAACATGACGTAATCGTTTGTTAATTCTTGTCATTTTGATAATTGCATTTATACTATTTTAAAAATGTTTATTTGATTTCGCACTGAATGAATTGAATCATTTATTTTTTAAATATTTTTTTATCTTTTTCTTTGGTAATGAAAATATAATAACTTTGCATTACATATTGGCTTGGAGAAAAATCTTCTAGGATGAAAGACGAAAACTACGATAATATATTAATCCTACAGTAACGTTTTTTAAAGCCTTAATAAAATCACCTTTTCCTTAGACATAACACACGTTTCTTAAATTGGATCACCTTTTCCAATTTTTCATTTTCTCAAGCATAATATAAATTGAAAATGGAAAAGAGTCGTATACATTTTCTCAAATCATCCTTTTCATTCTTTTATTCGTCTTATTTGATAATACTCACTGTCTTGGCCGACTGAACGTTTAGTATAAATCTATGGGAAATAATATGTTTAATAAAAGTATTACATAATAATGTCCATGCCACATCTCGGTGGACATAAGGATAAAACATATTTGCTAAAATTTGAGAACTGGAATCATACTAATACTATATATTCAATACAATTTGTTATTCTCTCGCCACAATGTCCTATGTCTGGTATTTCAAACTTTATCTAATTCTTGGCCAACATCAATCCCTATGCCAAAAAAGTGTTTGCGATAAGCAAGGTTATGTTTTAATTTAATGTTTATGAAAATAATCTGAAAAAACTCAGTGAACTCAAACCGTTTATAAATAAATATGTTCATTACATTATGACTTGAGGGGTAAACCATTTCATTCACAAGCCGTATTTTTCTTGTTATTCACAAATCTTACGTCGAGTGCATCATACGTGCAATGACACCTATTAAAAATGTACTGACACCAGTATAGTAGAAACACCGAAAGCTTCTTATTCGATAATTACATTTTAATTTAGTGTGCGTCCTTTGAAGTTGATATATTATAAAGAATATTTCCCCGAGATATTTTTAATACTTATAAGTAGCATTAAGTGTTTCTTCCAAAATAAAGAAATTGCAAACGTAAGTTTCAATGGGTTTCATATGAGCAAAGATAGAATTTTAATAGAGGAATAAATGTTACAACAAAAATTGCCTCACTCTCCGCGTGGGTTTTGATCCAATTAAATTAGATATATCAAAATACCACCGGCGATTTCAGTCAAAAACATGAGAGTTAATTGACCAAATTCTCAATAGAACAAATATTTAAATCGCCGGCACGAATTAACAGCATAATTTTTATGTACGCAATTAATACACTTGAGGTTGATAACAAAGTGGACAATGCTATGGGGATTAGCGGTTACAGAGCTTTATTAGTAGGAATAAAAACTAATTTAGTAAGTAACTAAAACTAAGTATAAAAATGATTAGCGATTAATGATTAGGAAAAGTGTAAGGCATATTTACCCAATAAAGGGAATCTTAACGAGCTTCGGAAGAAGTTCAAGCTTGAACTGCCAGCAGTGAGGTAAGATATTCTCAGCGTTGACACAAAACTCTTGGAAAAAGTTTTGAAGTATCATACATGACGGTGTACAGAAGTTTATTTCACACAACTTACTTCACACAACGCGATAACAAGCAACCACGATGGTTCAACAAAGAGGTCTTAGCGGCGTTAGGGAGAAGAGAAAAGGTTGACTCAAATTGTAAAACAGCTAAAAAGTTAATGACCAAAATATGATGCTAAGCGTGGAGGAATAACTATGACATTTTCGAGGAACTACGAAAAAGACTGCGCAAAACTTTATGTTCCTTTAAAAGAAATTATGCGGTTATTCCAAGAATAATCAAAAGAATTATGGTCTTGCGTCTGGGAAATACACGGTTAGCGTCAAACTATGTTTCTTTTAAAGGTAGTATGTGACAAAAATGTTACATAATCTATAACAAAAGATCAATATTCTCGATAAATTATTTCTGAGCATCTACACTATTAGTATTGGTGCACAAAACGAAATCCCTAAAGAGGTAATGAACGAAATATTATTGTTCCGACAAGGAATAGAAAGATAAGTCCTTAATTTAGAACAAAATAAATCCTAAGGTCTTGAGAAAATGCCTAATAGAATACTAAAGATACACGCAGAAGACATTGGACCTCATTTACAAACCATTTCATGCAGGTTGAAAGGAGATGGTGCAATGTCTCGCTAACGAAAGCTGGCTCATAGATCCTCCCTACAAAGGACCCTAATAATTAGGGACAGATTTCTTTAACGTATAATGGCCTTTCTCTATATTATGGACTTACTCTATAATAACCATATGAATGGTTTTGGACACATTGATTGATAATTTAAAGCGTTCATGGAAGGAGTGTAGCGCAAATATAAAAGTATAAATAAAGGATAATTCAATTGTTTATCAATGGTATTCTGACTTTTGAGGTAGTTTTTAAATGGGCACAGGCTATACGACGCTACAAAGGTTATCTGTATACTACCTTGATCAAAAAGTTCCCGGAATAACCACCGTGTGGCGCTCCCATCGTTCCGATTTGAGTTCTGTTTTTTTTGTTAAATTGGTACATCTGTTGTTGATATTCCCTTTAAATCTTAGTGTCATAACTTGACATTTGCAAAAGTTACGTAGCCAAGAGTACATCTATCTCTGTGTGTGTTGGCGATTTTTTACAATTGCAGAAATGGATTTAAATTTGCAACAACGAACTTGTATTAAATTTTGCGTAAAAAACGGATTTAGTGGCGCACGGACGTTGGAAATGTTGGAAAAGTGTTTCGGCAACGATTCTCTAAAAAAACGGTCGTTTACCAGTGGCACGAGCGGTTCAGAAGTGGTCGTGAGTCAATCGAAGATGATGAACGCAGTGGCAGACCATCGACATCGAAAGTCGGTGAAAAAATTGATAAAGTAAAAGAAATGTTGGTCAATAACCGCAAATTAACCATCAGAGAAATAGCGGAGGACTTGAACATTGCCTATGGATCCGCCCAAGACATTGTGGTTAATGATTTGGGTTTCCGTCGTGTAGCAGCAAAGTTGGTGCGTGCCAAAAGACCTCAATTTCATGCAAAAAAGAGACCGTGTTGACGTCGCAAAAGACATGATTTGCGAGGCTGAATCCGATCCCACATTCATCAAAAGGATCATTACTGGAGACGAGACGTGGGTTTATGAGTACGACACGCAATCCAGACATCAGGCAAGTGAATGGCGTTCACCAAATGAGCCGAGACCAAAAAAACCACGTCGTTTTCAGTCAAAAAAGAAGGCAATGCTGACGGTTTTCATGGATTACAACGGTGTAGTGCATCATGAATTTTTGCCAGAAGGCCAGACAGTAAACAAAGAGTATTATTTGGGCGTTATGAGACGTTTGCGTGAAGCAATTCGCCGAAAGAGACCAGAAATGTGGGCAGAAAACTCGTGGATTTTGCACCATGATAACGCACCGTCGCACAGTGCTATCATTATTCGTAATTTTTTGACGAAAAATGCAACAAATACCATCCAACAGCCACCGAATTCACCTGATTTGGCTCCCTGTGACTTCTTTCTGTTCAATCGAGTTAAAAAACCATTACGGGGAACGCGTTTTAGCAGCCGAGAGGAAGTAATGGAAAAATCGCAGGAAGCACTGATGGACATACCGAAAACCGAATATAAAAAATGTTTCGAGGATTGGATCAAGCGCTGGCATAAGTGTGTTGCAGTCGATGGGGATTACTTTGAAGGGGACAATATAGATTTAGATGAATAAACTTGTATTTTTAATTTTCTGAATAAATTCCGGGAAATTTTTGATCAAGGTAGTATTCTAACAAAAAACAAGCTGGCATCCAATATTACAGTAAACCCTTCTACAATTCTGCAATCTTTCTTCCTCTACGTGACATCCAGAATTCCTCTTCTTTTTCTACGATATCTCTTCCTTCCTTGAATAGCGGTCTCCCCTCTATCGCAGTCTTCAACGTCTCATCTGCAGTCAAAATCCTCTGCATCTATAATTTCTGTTTCATTGTATTTGTAGAACATGGTAATTTCAATAACTCAATGCATCTTTCAAATAATAAAAATTGTAATTTTACTTGGCGATTTATTACGTACCACCCGTTTCAGTGCCAATTCATCAGGTAAATAACATCATTACTATTATTATGCACTCGATGGTGATGCATTGGCATTGAAGCCCGTTGTGTGCCATGAATCCCACCAGAAAATTACAATTAATATCATGTCGGAATATTTTTTGTATCCGCATTATAGATCCTGCAACTACTACTTATAACCTAATGCATCTTAACACAATCAGTAATTTTTAAATGCCCATTGGGGAGAACCCGAAAAATAAGTATGTTTAATTCAGAGGCACTGCGAGTTATTGGTAAAGAGCAGTGTTACGTACACCAAGCCGTCAGAGCGACACAAGTAGTAGGTCGGTACCTCAAGTCGAAGTGTTTCATGCCGACGAGCCACTTGGACACCTGCGCGTGCTCAGAGGAGTGGAATAACTCCTCTGCGTCTTTGCCCCGAGCCGTCATCCATCGGAGTCTCGCGTTCTTAAAGAGAGGAGATCAGGGAAGGGGGAAGGAAAGATGGCGATCTCGGGTATCAAAGGGGGAGCGAGAGGGCCGCCCACACTGGCGGCGGGACGGCGGAACCTCAAAAGTGGCGGGAGGAGAAGAACACCTCGGCGCCCGAAAGAAAAGGGAAAAAAAGAGCCCAAATTAAAAAAATCACGGCGCAGCACCGGCGCCTAGGAGGAGGAGGGGAGGGAGAGCATATGGCCTGCGGCGGGATCGCTGTCGTTCAGGGGTCTCCATCACTCCCCACGCCATATAACGTGAGTGGAATGGACGACTCGTAGAATGAGGCGGTGTGCGCTGTTCGGGGGAGGGGGTATGGAAGAGAAGGGGTGCCGCCGGGTTAGGAAGCTGCTGGAGTGGTTCCGCTCGCCTTCCGATCGGACGTCGATCGATTCCGTCCGAACCGACTGGGAAGAAGATGGATGTTCGCAGGGAGTTGAAGCAGGCTAAAGAACAAAATGAGATGAACGACGCGTGACGTTAACGGTACGCACGTTCGAGGAAATGGACGGATCCAGTCCGATCCTACCTTCCTTTTTCCGAGAGGGATGTTGTGAGGGACAGGGAGGAGGAGGGTTTGGCGGAAGAGGGTGGAGGCAATTAGTTTCCCTTTCTGAGCTCGCAGTTTCCCTTTCTCAGTTAAGGGTTTTTGGAGTGGGAGGGATGGATTCCGCTAGGCAATACGCGGTGCATCCCCCTTGCACTGGCCGTCAGGAAGGCATCGAGCCGACTTGTGAATAGAGACCCGACAAAAAATGCACCCTCAATGTATGAAAAAAAACGAGCGGCCAATTTTTAACCATCACCTTGTGCGTCGACTTAATCAAGCTCCGTTCATTAATTTAGAAGAAAGAACTAATTTACCCTTTTCATTAATTGCAAAGTCCATTGAGACTTCCTGCGGTACAGGGTAACTATTTTGGAGCACAATGCAATTAAAAAGGTTTTTTTTAAAATGAGAAATGGTGAGTGAGAGCTGAAGTAAAAGATTAATGAGCGTCTTGATTTTGCGAGTAAAAACTCCAAAAAAGATCTAATTGAAGCCATAACCATAAAACATGAGAGTGAGTATTTCCGGAAATTAATGAAAGTTTGAAAACGAATCTGTTTAATACTGCTGCTGGTTGTCCTAATTGATGCGCAACTTGTTTTTAGATTTGACCATGGTGAAATGTTTGTCCTTGGAATAGGAGTTAATGAAATGTGGTCTTATTTTTCAATTACCAACAAAAGGAAAGAACCTCCTGGGTCGTCACTGTAAAAGCAGCTTTC
Organism: Hetaerina americana; assembly: GCF_022747635.1. Taxonomy (NCBI): domain Eukaryota; kingdom Metazoa; phylum Arthropoda; class Insecta; order Odonata; family Calopterygidae; genus Hetaerina; species Hetaerina americana. The sequence continues at coordinate 71,992,323 of NW_027286985.1, forward strand.
GATAACCCTACAATTTTGCTGTAAAAATCAGCGCAACACTAGGCATTCGACATTCGTCTAGCCGTCTGTGAGTCGATAAAATTTTTTTTTGGTAAAAAATCGCTCTATTCCTATTGCATCATTATCGCACTCCAATTGTTTTTTTGCTGCTCATTTTTCCGAATAGTGCTCACGTGCACAAGCTGGAGAACGAAATGAGATGCATTGCATGTCAAACGTGTTCCCCTTCTTCTCATAACATCGCCTCTGTCACCTCTTCATTGTGAACTCTCATGTCCTCCCTGGTTCGAGCTGGTGACCCCCTACTTATGACCACGGTGTTGGAATTTCACAGCGGGGAGGAAAATCGTGGCGAAATGAAAACATCACACGCACAAATGCGACGCTTTCGAATGAAAGCCTACTCTTGTCTCTCTCCCCCTCTCGTGTTGGCTTAGTTCGGTGGGAGCGAGATGGCGAGCGGGAGGAGATGAATACATGGAAAGAAAGGGTTTGCCTTGCCTCTCCCAGGTCCAGGGCAAGCCGGAGACCCTCCTCAATTGTCCCTCTTTAAATAAGTATTCGGCACGGTTTGAATGGGATGCAAACTCCACCGGCCGCACTACGTCCGCAGTTTTCCCTTTCTTGGTAGGAAGGGACGGAAGCGGTGTTGTGAGATTGAATACCGAAAAACTTGAAGGGGAGGGAAGTGCCCCTTAGGTAGGGTTGGGGGAGGGGAGGGAGTGGGAGAGGGAAGAACATAACGGTAAGGGTCATAGTAAGGGGTCCGCTCGCTTGGACCTGCAGAGATAATGTGTTATGGGCTCCGGGTTAACATTGTGATCCTTCGCGCGCAGGTGAGCAGCTGGCGAAAAGCCCCTCCTTAACTGACCAGATCACGGCATCCATTTTTTTGTCGAAGTCTCCCCATGGGGATTTTTGCCTTTTCTCGACAGAAAACCCAATTTACGCATTTTCAAAGGGCACTAAATGCCTTAAAGCGGTTAATTCTACGTTCCACGTTCACTTGAACTTGCTTCCAGTCCTGGAAGAGTTTTACATGTTAGCGTCAAAGACTGAATGAATCAGGATCCCAATCATTAAACTAGGAACAAGAAATTATCGAATGAAGGCAGTTTTGAGATTCAGGTGAATTCTATGGAAAGTACGGGAGAGAATTAAAAAACTGTCTTTATTGAATTAAGATATTTATTAGTTTCCCGGACTACAACCTTGACGTGGTGGAAGGGCTTGTGCGTTCCGATGACCCCTAGAGCTGTGCTGGCGGGAGTAATAAAAATTGCTTCTGGTAGGGTCACCCATGCCAGATAGGTCGAAGGTTAGGAGCCAGACGAAAGGTAGTCCACGCAGCGTCTGTTCCTCAGTGAGACGGCTGCAATGTCGTCTGACCCCAGTGGGGCGGCCAGTAAGTGATGGTGTCACGTTAAAAACACTATTGAGGAAGGCAACGGGAAACCACCTCAATTATCATTCCCAAGAAAAATATGATGGACAATAGAGATATTTTGAGTCCTGGCAACCACGGGGCTCGGCCCAATCGGCCGTGTGTCGTACCCGGCAGCGGGGGAGGCAAGGCTTCCGCGGTCGTCATCCCACGAAACCCTTGCAAGGGAAAACCAGCAGCAGCAGGACAGAAGACGCAGGAGAAGAAGACCAAATTAGTTAGAATAGGAACGTGGAATGTTAGGACATTGATGAGGACAGGGAAATTGGAGAATGTTAAGCGAGAGATGGAAAGGGGAAATATAGATATTTTAGGTCTATGCGAGGTGAGACGGAAAGATAGCGGGGATTACTGGAGTGATAAGTATAGAATAATATACAGCGGTGGGGACGAGAGCCAACGAGGGGTTGCCATAGTATTAAATGAAAAGGTAGGAAAAAGCGTAGTCAACATAGAGCAGGTAACGGATAGAATACTACTGGTGGAGATAAAAGCAGAACCGACGAACTTAGTTCTTATTCAGGTATTCATGTCACCGAGCAACCATAAGGAAGAGGAGGTCGATAGGATATACGATCAGTTAGAGGACATGATCGCGTGTGTTCCTGCAGGGAAACATTTGATAGTGATCGGGGATTGGAATGCGACGGTAGGCGAAGGAAGAGATGGTGATGAGGTGGGGGACTACGGTTTAGGCACGAGGAATGACCGCGGGGAGAAAGCAGTTGAGTTCTGTAGGAGACAGGGATTAGGCATCACCAACACTTGGTTTAGACACCACAAAAGACGCAGGTATACATGGAAAATGCCAGGTGACTCAGGAAGATATCAGCTAGATTATATCCTGGTTAGACACAGGTTTAGGAACAGTGTGATAAATTCCCACAGCTTCCCGGGAGCGGATGCGGACTCTGACCACAATTTAGTTGTTATGAAATGTAGCGTACGTTTCAAAAAGATAAGGCAGGGGCGGCGAGTCAGAAAATGGAATGTAGAAGCATTAAATGGTTTGAAAAGGAAGGAATACAAACAGGCGGTAGAGGAAATCATGGAGGATGGTAGAGAGCTAAGTACTATCGAAGGAAAATGGGGAAGTATCAAGAAAGGGTTGTCTAAAGCCGCAAAAGACACTATTGGAACCGTTAACACTAAAAGGACTAGGAAACCATGGATCACGGATGAGATGATTACAAAGATGGATGAGCGGCGAAAATGGAAGAATATAAATACAGAATTAGGCAAAATGAAGTACAAAGAATTGAACAATAAATTGAGGCGGGCAACAAATAAGGCAAAAGACGCATGGTGGAAGACGCAGTGCGAGGATATGGAAAGTCTTCAGAGGAAGGGTGAAATCGGTGCGCTGTACAGCAAAGTTAAATCGTTATCGGGAAGTAAGAAAGGAAGAGCTATGCTAACAGTTAGAGATAAGGCGGGTAAGGTAATAGTTGACGCAGGAAAGATCCAAGAGAGATGGAAGGAGTATATAGAAGAACTGTATAGTAAAGAACTCAGACCAACAAAGTTAGACATTGAAAAAGAAAATGACGTAGAGGAAGACAGCTTAGGTCCAGGCATACTAGACAATGAGATAGAAAGGGAATTAAGGGAGATGAAACTAAATAAGGCCGTGGGGGTAGATAACATTCCCGTGGAACTTTTAAAATGCTTAGGAAAATGTGGGAGGAAGAGGCTATATGGGCTGATCCGTAGCATTTATGAGGAGGGAATCTGGCCGGAAGACTTTGTGAGAGCAGTTTTAGTTCCGATTCCGAAAAAGGTAAAGGCCACGTCATGTGAGGACTATAGGACAATTGGTTTGATATCCCACGCAGCTAAAGTTGTTCTCAGGATCATAAACAAAAGGATAGAGAGTAGGGCAAATGATTACTTAGGGGATGATCAATTTGGGTTTGGGAAGGGGAGAGGTACGCGTGATGCCATTGCAGTAATGAGATTATTAATCGAGAGGAATATAGAACACAACCAGGAGGTATTTGCCTGCCTCGTAGATTTCGAAAAAGCGTTTGATAGAGTGAATTGGGAAAAACTAATGAGTATATTGCAGAAAATAGGAATAGATTGGAGGGAAAGGAGGCTAATCCGCAACCTGTACATGTCTCAGACTGCTCAGGTGCGGGCGGGAAACGGGGAGTCAGGATGGGCAGTGTTAGGAAGGGGTGTAAGGCAGGGTTGCCCATTATCACCGTTGCTGTTCAACCTGTATGCAGAGGAAATGATCAAAGAGGCATGGGAAGAACTAGAGGTAGGAATGAAAGTGGGCGGGGAATTCGTAAAATCAGTTAGGTTTGCTGATGACCAAGCTTTAGTTTGTCAGTCAGCCAAGGGGCTGCAAGCATTGCTGAGTGAATTGGAAATTCAGTGCGACAGGTATGGGATGAGAATCAATATTAATAAAACAAAGGTTATGCGATTTTCTAGAAAGAAAAATGTCAAGCTTAACATTAAAATAGGAGGGCAAAAACTAGAGCAGGTAGAACAGTTTACGTATCTCGGTAGTGTTCTGGACCAACACGGTCGAAGTAGTAGGGACGTAAGGAGAAGTATTGCGCTAGGCAAAGAGGCTTTCACAAGGAGGAGGGAGTTGATGACGGGGACTTTGAGTAAGGATGTTAAGAAGAGACTCGTAAAAACGTTGATATGGAGCGTAGCTATGTACGGCGCGGAAACGTGGTCATTGAAGCAGGAGGATAGACGTAGACTGGAGGCATTTGAAATGTGGGTGTGGAGAAGAATGGAGAAAGTGAAATGGACAGAGAAGAAAACAAATGAGGAAGTTCTTGGAAATTGGGCGAAGAGAGGGGTTTGTTGGGAGAAATCCTATGGAGGCAGGAAAAGTGGATGAAGGGGGTATTGACCTGTATCGGGATGTTGAAGACTGTAATCGAGGGGAGAATGTTAGGCAAACGACGAAAGGGAAGGAACGGGATAGGGATGTTGGACGGGATGAAGGGCGGAAGAAAGTACTCAGAGATGAAGAGGGACCTGGTGTAGAGTAGAATTTAGGGTTGTGTTTTGTTAGTAGTCACAAAATATTTGTTTGGTAGTTGTGTCCATCGAAAAACCTACCTTAACCGGTAGATTACCTTAAAAAAAATTAGTTTATAGTAACATGAACATGATTTCCATTCCGCCACTGAAATAGGTTATCCAAGTCTTACGGTGTACTTTGCGAACACCTGTTTGACCATAAAGATAAAAGAGAGATGCTCTTTTGCCCTGAATTGGATTAACCAGCCTGAATCTCAAAAGAATATAGCTTCTATTAATTCTTAATACTTTTTCGAATCGGTGAATATTTACACTAAACTACATGTAAATGATGCCCCAAAATTCACCGATAGGGGGCGGTAGGAGTGATTTCATCCTAGCTATGCAGCGTCTTAATGAAATTTTAGCTTCTGAGGGAGAAGTTAAATTATTGAACGATTGAAATAGTATTTAAAACAGCTTGAATTGGCTATGGTGTCGAAGTGTAAAATACCTGTGGAAACACGACATAAAATCTTCTACTGAGGGAAACAATGAATTAAGGGTTGGATATATAGTTGCCTAGTAACAGGCTGCTTGAAATATAAAATACCGATTGGCGTTTTCGTTGATTAAGACAATGCATCGTAGCTCTAACTTGGTGGACACAATTGATATGATCAGGTGAGTTACTTAACCATTTGACTACCTAGGAACAATTCAATCCGATTCGCTCCACGCCACTGCCCTAACTCATTAATTTGTGGGCGTGGAATACCCAATGGTGAATATTTTTATGTTCTTACTCAAATTCGGAATTCTGAATAACAGTATGTGGTTAAAATTTGGGAATTTGAGACAAATTTTGGGGCTATGTTCAGGAAAGAGTGAAATGCATCATTGAATACAGAATGTATGGCAATGTACCATTTACGTCGATTAGTTAAGAGGTACTAAATAATTATGTCCTTCTATGTATGAAAATCTACTATCTACAAATGCATCCACACAAGTGAACTATTTTCCAAAAAAAGGTCTTTTAAAGTATACAAGTACGTCCCGAATCATTGAAACAAGAATAATTTAAAAATCAATGCGATTAAGTAGTTCGCTTGAAACCAATGAGGTATATCAACTACTCTTTTCGTTATATATTAACTACATGAACTCCCACATTACCAATAGCCTTAGCTTCTTTGAAAGCGACACCATGATTTACAAAGAACTATGGACACAGGCAGATAACGCATTACTCTCTAACGATTTAGACCAGTTATCGCCGTGATTTAAAGAGTAGGGAATATTATAAAATATCAGAAAATGTACGGTATTGAAGTTTTGGAATAAAAGGAAAAAGAAATAAAACGTAAATTATAAAATAGATAGGATCAAGGCAAGCATTTCAGAACAAGTCAAGTACTTGGATATTTCACTGGCATTAAGCCTTTAATGGGGTACATATATAGTATTAGATGAATATGAGGGTTAGCTTTGAAGAAGCTAGATTGCATTAGACGAGTTGTAGGAAAATATAATATACAAGTAAGTGGGAGATGTTACTTCGCTTTAGTTATGTCTCATTTCGAAATACACATCAGCTATCTGAGATCCACGAGAGAAAATTTTTATCAAAGATTTAGATATAGTTATGAGAAAATCCGCTAGGTTTGATAAGAATTGCTTCGAGGAGACAGTAAGCGTGACCGGTATGCTGGGGAAGCCCATTTATTATGGAAGAGAACAGGCAAGACTTGGACTTTTAGAAAGGTGAAAGGGCACCTGAGTTTTCTTGCGACGCAGAGAGAATTATTATGGCACCAAATTAAGATATTATATTGGTGGATACATTCACCGAGATCAAACAAGAGGTCTTAATACGAGGTCAGTCTGGAAAGGATCCAGACATGCAATATTTTGAGAAAAAAAGCCTAACTAGAGTGGTTAGGCCAGAGTCCCCTTAAAAATACCCTTCGAAGTTCTTCCCTTCGGACCTCAAACACTTTTCCCAGCGCCTCTACCACTTCTCAAAACAATCAGTGAAGTCTTTTCGGAATGGCCATTAGCTACATCGTCGCATTCTCTTTTATCTCGTCAGCGTCCAGAATTTCGTGCTGCAATTGCAGGGGACTTGCTCCAAGCGGCAAACGATGACCTAGGTTTTCTTAACATGGCCATAACTGGAGATGAGTCATGGGTCTATGTCCCTGCAACAAAAGCCCAGTTTTCCCAGCTGCCGGTTGGCATGGAATTTCTCTTTCTCTCCTCAGTCACATTTCTCTTAAGCGATCATCGCTGCTTTTGACCTACGAATAAAAACAGCTTGATGAAGCGACCATTATTTAAGGAAAAAGAGAAAAAGTAAGAAATGAAAAAGTTGAAATGACTTCATGAATGCATTTCAAGTGGCTAAAAATGCGTCCATAAGCTAATAATGAATATTTATTTATTTCATATAACTTATTTTTATATTTTAATGCTATAATTATTTTAGTTATTATTCTCCTGTGTGCAATACGTTTTCATCAGGGAGAAAGCGGTTCTGCAAGGCGTAATCACGTAGTGGAGGTGGAAGTTGTGTAAAGTTACACAGTTATTAACAGGAGTAATCACATATTAGTCCAATTCAGAGAACATTCTACAAAATGGAATGAGTAGAGTACTTAATATAGACATACAAAGCGCAGTCTTCAAATTCGTGGTGTCCAGAGAAAACTAAATCGTTATATTACCTCTGTAGAAGTTGGTTATTTCGTTTCTTTCTCTCCTCCGTCCCTCTATCTCCCCCATCTCTCTCCCCTCTTCCTCCTTTCGGGTCAGAAATCATCGCACTGAGTTGAATATCGTGCCTCGTGGTCGACTTGCACGCACGAAGCGCGCCCCGTAGTCGCCGTGAACGAGCAGGTCGTTCGATGCAGAAGGGCAGCTGGGAGCGTGCTCTTCCCCGGCCGGAGGCATCTTGATGAACCCGAACTGGGATCGCACGTCGCGGAACTTGGTGGAGAAAGTAAGGGAAAAAATAATGGCCAGAGAGTCGTGCAAATTAAGTGAAAAGTCATAAAACGGGAATTTTTCTTTCGTGCGGAAGGGAATAAAACATATCGGAGGATGTTATCGGACGGGTATGTATAGGCAGCTCCAGCAAGAAAAAGGCATGTAGTACTCCCTGTCGGAAGAGGGATCGATAATTAGGGTCCCCGGAGCTTTTTTGGTTCCGTTTAATGAGATTGTTATTGCCTTCCCCGCATTCCCAAACGGGGATCGTGCGATAGGTATGTTAATTTTGAAACCTCCAGCTTCCAGTAAGACTACTGTGGAAGGCATTGCGTGATGTACAAAAAAAATGCTTTTCTTTTGAAGAAATTATAAAAAACTGATTTTTTTGCATGAGACCGTTCATCATTCCCCCGCCACACGCCCTTGCGGCGGCTTGTGGGGTATTAAGTTGATGTAAATGTTGCATGTCCATGTGGTAGTGGAATTTCGCTTTCCTACTTTCAAATTGCACGATATTGGATAAATTTCATCCTGCATTCTAAGGTGCTATTATTTGTTAGATAATTGTGTATGTATTTGCATTCGTGTAGAATGAAAGGATTTTTGCATGAATATATTTGCCACTGTGGGTATAGTTTAGCATGTATTTGTTAATTTTGCATGTGGTATTGTTCCTTTTTACGGGCGGTAACCCAAAACCCCCCGCCATACGCCCTTGCGGCGGCTTGCGGGGTATTATGTAGATGTAGATCATTGTTGATAATAAAAAGCTAAATTTAAGCATTTCGGTTTCCAGTGAAAATAAAAGCTATGAAAATCTTCGTGCATCAAATTCACTGCATGCTGAGCAAGACTGCCTATTCAATACAAAAAGATTAAATGATCCTGCAGTAAATAGGCATTTAAAGTGCAGGAACCAAGGAAATGCGTTGATAAATTGAATTTAATGTCTTATATTTCGAATGCTAGACTTAGAATTTGCCTCTGATATATTTAATCATTTACATATACGTCTAAACAATAACCCACAACCTTCTGCAAGGGCGTGTGACAGGGGTAGTTTGAGAACCAATCATATATGCTCAAATACTAGTTGATACATGCACATTAACTTCAGTATACGTGTACAGTATGTTAGCTCGTAGACGGCATTAGTGCACATACATAGGCATACATGGAGGATATTTTTTGTTGGAAAATTTGAATTGCGTGTATATGCGCTATCTTGATTCAATTTGAGGAAGATTTTAATTCAGAAGAGGTTGTCTGAACTTTTTCTCTATGCACATTTTTGATAATACGCAAGTATTGATTTTATTACCGCCCTTGGGTATTCATGTACGGACTATGGATTTCATAACCTTCATTTCATCCCATTGAGGTGAGCAGTAGGTTCAAGTTACATTCTTCATGCATCGAACATATTTATGTTAACGATATCCCGCTTACGTTGCGGCTCTGGAGTTAATTTGTGGTGTAATTTCTTCGAAATATGACGTTTCAACGATAACGCTCGCTTTCAGTAAACAAAGGAAAAATATCCTTATCCCCTCACGAAAAAAGGCGTTCGTAATACTGATAGGAAATCAGCATTGGTCACGCACATCAAGTTCATGCGCAGGGAATGGAGCTGTTCTGAGGTTGGTTGGCAGTTTCCTTTCCCTTCGCGCTTTCTCCACCATTGCATAGTTTTGGATCCCGCGCTGGTTTAGCAGGGGATTAGAGATGAAGATAGAGGTGGAAGATTTAATGTCCCATCTTTTGATTGGAGCACATGTAGTTTTAAAACATGGGGTAAAAAAAAGATACCTGTGAGTCGCTTTTACATTCTTTTACCGTTAACTCCATGATTCAAATTGTCACTTCACCAACTAGCGGCAATATATTCCTTATTTGTAAGCAACAAACGTACCCGGAATATCCAAAGAAATATTCAACAACTGAGGAATAAATGATGTTTTCTGTTTACGCGGTCAGAATTTTCCTGCTAGAATATTAAAGGAATTAGCTGAGGACACTGCCTTGTATTTACAAATCATTTTCTTAATTCGATATAAGAAGGCTCAGTGCCTCGCGACTGGAAGCTAGCCCATATAACTCCCATCTATAAAGGCGGCGATGCGGATAAATCAACCAATTACCGACCCATTCCCTCAACATCGATCTCTTGCAAAATATTAGAATACATTTTTGTCCCTAACATAATGAGATTTCTTGATGGTAGGACAATACTAACCCACAACCAGCACGGATTTAGGAAAAGCAGATCTTGCGAAGCACAACTGCGTCTTTTCATTTACAATATACTTAGATCACGAGAAAACAACACAATAGTCGATGAAGTATTACTAGATTTCAAAAAAGCCTTCGATTAAGTCCCACACAATGAACTGTTACACAAATACAATGGAATCAATGAGAAAATTATTACTAGAATGAGAGACTTGTCAAATCGCAAACATATAGTGGTCATCGAAGGACTGTACTCAACAGATAGAGATGTAACTTCTGGCGTCCCCCAGGGAGGTGTAATAGGGCCTTCTATGTTCTTAGTATACATTAATGGCTTAAGCGCACACGTTGGTAGCCATTTCAGGTTATTTGCTGACGACACGGTGGTATACAAGGAAATAAGGAGCCAACTAGATCGCGAGCTACTCTAGAGACCTAGACACAATCTCGGATTGTTGCAAGAAATGGGGATCAATGCTTAATGTAGACAAATGCGCAGTTTTGAAATGTTGGAGCAAAGGAAGTGGCGAACAGGACATAAACTACGAAATAGTGGGTCCATTACTAACCAAGGCCAATCAAGTTAAATATTTGGGTTTTGTTCTAACACCACGCCTTTTATGGGGAGCACATATCAGGACAATATGCGTATCCGCTTTAAAGAAACTCGGCTTCATTTAGCGGATGGCGGAGATATGTAATGAGAAAGTTAAATGGAGGTGTTATTTTGCTTTAGTTAGACCTCATTGGGAATATGCCGCAAGTATTTAGAATTCTTGGGAGAAAGATCGACAAAAAGAATTAGATAAATTCCAGAGAAAACCCGCCAGATTCGTTAAAAATTTTTATAATAAGAGCACAACTGTGACAGGCCTCTTAGGGGATTTAGGCTGGGAGCCATTTGAGATACGAAGAGAACAAGCAAGACTTAGACTTTTAGAAAGGTTCAGAACACAGGACTTTAACGATGACACTAAAGCAATTATAATGGCCCCACACCACTTAGGTGGATCAGACCATAAAGATAAAATAAGGGAGATAGGATCCAGCACAGATACAAGATACAGATACTCATTCTTTCCCCGAACAATCAGAAATCATAATAGTAAGAAACCGAAGTCACTATAGAAATATTAGAAACATTGAATTTAAGGGTTTGAACTAAATGAAGCATTACAAAGATATTAGGTATATTTGTAGGTGCATGTGTTTGTTAGTGGGTAGTTTGAGTGTTTGCATGTGTGTGGGGTGTAAGTATTCTTGAATGAATGCATACCATGTATTATTGTTTGTGGATAGTATAAATTTGTGGCTTTTGCATACGTTTTTTTCTCTCTTAATTACGGGTGGTGTCCGAAAACCCCCCAACACACGCCCTTATGGGGTATTGAGTAGATGTACATGTAGAAGTAAGAAGCTTTAAAAAAACTTTACTTGATTGAAAACGGAGACTGGAATGGCTTAAAATAGATGTTAATAAATGTTACGAAGTTCATTTATTAATTTAAAAACGATCGTAAACACCGAAATACTGAGGATACGTGGGATCTTTTCCGTGATGGCTCGGCAATAACGTTCATTCCAATTAAATTCATAAAAGATAACACGAAAACTAGATGGTAAAACATGGAAGTTAGTTATCAAAACAACATGACATGCCTTCATGACATACCCCATTCTCTGCCTGGCTTCTGCCGAGAACAGACGTGCTCGAGCTCGCTCCCTAGAACCGGTTCGACCCTAGCAAAGACTACCTGCGTGCCTGCTGTTACTTCTGTGTTTGTTCTTCCCTAGTGAAGTGTAGTTTAGTGTTAGCTTTAATTTTGTGAAATAGTTAGTTTATTTAGTTTTTGTGCTGTTTGTTATTAGTTTTTAATAGTTTGGTGGTAGTCCTAGTGGGTACTCTTAGTGGCTTGCGGTGGTTTTTGTCCGTCGTATCTAACTGGTTATCGGTGAGTGTTTTATTTTCTTTACCATCTTTTTTCTTTCCTTTCTTTACTTACTTCCAAAGCGTAACTTATTGATTGAGCTAAATTTAACTAACCCCTCTTAGAAATTTTAGCATAGTGTATACAGGTTAGCTTTTGTTGGGAACTCAGTAGTTTAATTAGGATGGCTTCATCTAGGTCCCCTGTTGCCATGCTCGAAGGCACTGGCGAATGCGCGGCTTTAAGGGCCCGTATTGTCATGCTGGAGAGAATGGTGCGGGAGCTTCGATCGGAGATCGCTGGCCGGAGGACTCCCCTCAGGAGAGATGGTGCTCGGGGTGGGAATACGAAAACCCGCCACGCCCATATGGGTGCACGGATTCGTCCGAATGCTACACGTGGCTGGGCGATTAGAGACCTACCCCGTGTCCCATCTCCCAACGAGGGAGTGTCTCACGTCCGTAGGTCAGACGATTGGAGGGTTGTCTCTCGGGGCAAGGGGAAGGTAACGCTGCGGCGTGGATTGGACTCTGCGGAGGCAGATACCATCCCCGTCTCCAACAGGTACCAGGTGTTGTCGGATGACAGCACCACCGTACCTGCAGCCCCTACCCCTACTCCGAGGGCACTGCCTAGGGTAAGACGTCAGGGAACGGGAAGGGAGGGAATTGTAGTAATAGGTAGCTCGAATGTCCGTCGTGTAATGGTCCCATTGAGGGAAAGGGCGCGCCGCGTAGGCGCCGATCAACGGGTGACCGCCTGGTGTATACCAGGCGGAGGAGTCCCTCAGGTGACGAAGGCGATCGAGGCGGCGGTCAAAGGCACGAAGTGCTCTAGGCTGCAGGTCGTGGCCCATGTGGGCACCAACGACGTCACGGACCGTGGATCCGAGGAGGTCCTCCGTTCCCTTAGGGAACTGAGCTCCGAGGTGAAGCGCGTCCAGGGCGTCGAGGGGGTTCGGCTGGGACTAACGGTCTGCAGCATCGTTCCGAGGGAGGATCGCGGGTCTCTGGTTTGGAGCCGAGTGGAAGGCATAAACCAGAGACTATCGAGATTCTGCTCGGACATAGGAGCCTCCTTCGTCGACCTGAGGCCAACCCTCCGATCTTGCAGGACTCCCCTTAACCGTTCTGGGGTCCATTACACGGCGGAAGCGGCGAGTAAGGTAGCGGATAGGATACTCGACCACTGTAGGCCTTTTTTAGGGTAGAGGGCAGGTCACTTAGTGGGTCAGTAACATCTGGGGATAGCGCGTATAATATTACTTATAAAAATATAAAAGTCACCGACAACACTGGCATTGATTTAGAGAGACATGTGGCACGCACTTCCCCACAAAGGCGTCCTAAATTACAGTCAGGCAAAAATAAGGACGTTATTCAACATCAAAATAATTTAACTATACTTGTTATAAATTGCAGAAGCCTCAAAAATAAATCAGCGGATTTAGAATACATAATCCAAACTCATTCCGCTGATATAGTATTAGGCACAGAGAGTTGGCTGTGCAATGACATAAACGACCAAGAAGTTTTCCCAATAGATTTCAAAGTTTACCGACACGATAGAGATACAAGACCCGGAGGAGGGGTTTTCGTGGCAGTTAAAAGTCATTTTGAAAGCAGGCAAGTTTCATTTGAAAATAATAACATAGAAAGTGTTTGGTGCACCTTACTACGGACCAATCAACCCAACATAAATTTATGCTCTTTCTACAGACCTCCAGACTCAGATTTGAAAACACTTCACACCCTCAACGATCAAATTCACAAGTTTACACGTAAATATAATAACAGCATAAACATAATTGGTGGCGACTTTAACCTCCCTGCCTCCTTCGTCGACCTGAGGCCAACCCTCCGATCTTGCAGGACTCCCCTTAACCGTTCTGGGGTCCATTACACGGCGGAAGCGGCGAGTAAGGTAGCGGATAGGATACTCGACCACTGTAGGCCTTTTTTAGGGTAGAGGGCAGGTCACTTAGTGGGTCAGTAACATCTGGGGATAGCGCGTATAATATTACTTATAAAAATATAAAAGTCACCGACAACACTGGCATTGATTTAGAGAGACATGTGGCACGCACTTCCCCACAAAGGCGTCCTAAATTACAGTCAGGCAAAAATAAGGACGTTATTCAACATCAAAATAATTTAACTATACTTGTTATAAATTGCAGAAGCCTCAAAAATAAATCAGCGGATTTAGAATACATAATCCAAACTCATTCCGCTGATATAGTATTAGGCACAGAGAGTTGGCTGTGCAATGACATAAACGACCAAGAAGTTTTCCCAATAGATTTCAAAGTTTACCGACACGATAGAGATACAAGACCCGGAGGAGGGGTTTTCGTGGCAGTTAAAAGTCATTTTGAAAGCAGGCAAGTTTCATTTGAAAATAATAACATAGAAAGTGTTTGGTGCACCTTACTACGGACCAATCAACCCAACATAAATTTATGCTCTTTCTACAGACCTCCAGACTCAGATTTGAAAACACTTCACACCCTCAACGATCAAATTCACAAGTTTACACGTAAATATAATAACAGCATAAACATAATTGGTGGCGACTTTAACCTCCCTGGTATAGATTGGGACAGCAATATCGTTAAATCTGGGACCCGCGATCGCGAATCTTGCAATTCCATGATAAAATTGGTTCAAAGAAACTCCCTCCATCAAGCAGTACGCATGCCCACCCGTGGAAAGAACATATTGGATCTATTTCTTACAAACACGCCGGAACGTATTATTAGTGTATCAACTGATGAGGGCTTGAGTGACCATAAAGCAATTAATGTCCATTTGGACATAGCAATAAAAAAGATTGTTAAACCAAAAAGAAAAATTTATAATTACCATAAAGCAGACTTTGAATCTTTTGCCAATCAATTAAACTCTTCACTACCCGAGTTCAAAACCCGCTTAAGTCATGTCAACGTGGAAGAAACTTGGACAGAATTTGTCAATATCATGCAAAAAGGAATCGTAGATTTCATACCTATAAAATACGTTAAAGGCAGTCGCGACCACAGGTGGTACAATAAAGACGTTAGAAAAGCCCTTCGAAAGCAGAGAATGCTACACTCTAGGGTAAATAGGGCAGGCGTGAACACATCATCTCCTGAGAATACACAATTATGGGACACATATAGATCCTCTAAAATTGAAACCAAAAAACAATTACGTAGCGCCTTACTGGAATTTAAACGCAAAGTACTTTGCGAGCACTTGGACACTGACCCCAAAGCTTTCTGGTCATATGTTAGGGAAGTAAATGGGAGTAAACAAACCGTGGCTTGCTTAAGGGATTGTAGCAATATAATTCATACAGACAGCGAGGTTAAAGCTAACATCTTAAATTCATTCTTCCAAAGCGTTTTCTCGAATGATGTTGCCACCGCATATCTCCAAGAAACAATACATACTCCATTCATGGAAAAAATAACAGTGGACCAACAAGGAATTCTAAAATTGCTTAATGAGATTAAACCCAACAAATCCCCGGGTCCCGAAAATATACCAGCTAGGGTGATAAAACATTTAGCTCCAAACATTGCCCCGTACCTTGAATTTATATTTAACAAATCCCTCACAGAGTGCAAAGTACCTAAGATTTGGAAAACCACGCAAATAACGCCTATTTTTAAAAGTGGTGACAGGGAGGATCGCAGTAATTACAGACCTATATCTCTCACTTCTATCTGTTGTAAAATCTTAGAGCACATAATTGTCAGTTCAATAATGAGACACCTTGACAATATTAACTTTTTAAGTGACAATCAACACGGATTCAGGAAAACCCGCTCCTGCGAAACCCAATTAGGATTATTTACACATGATTTACTTGTATCTGGTGAGAGAGGTAGGCAAGTGGATGCCATCTTCTTAGATTTTCAAAAGGCATTTGATAAGGTCCCACATGGTAAACTCATTCATAAATTAAAGGTCGCGGGTATAAACAAGGGCGCTATAAGTTGGGTTAAAGATTTTCTTTCAGAGCGGGAACAGAGGGTAGTCCTTGATGGCGCTAGTTCCGACAGCGTTCGAGTCACGTCGGGGGTACCTCAGGGAAGTGTGATCGGGCCGTTACTTTTCTTGATTTTTGTTAACGATTTGAATCGCGAAGTGAAAAGTAACATTAGGATGTTTGCGGATGACACGGTGATCTATCGGGAGATATCTGGGGATGAGGATCGTTTTATTCTAGCGCAGGATTTAGATTGCATTACTAAATGGTGTTCTAACTGGGGATTGACTCTAAATTATAATAAATGTTCAGTGGTAAATTTCTTTAAAAGATCAACGGGATTTGCTTACAAATTAGCTGGAGGTGACCTAGCAGTAGTTGATACGGTAAAATACCTAGGTGTCACATTCACAAAAGACTTAACTTGGGGGACTCACATACGTAAAGTCTGCGGTCAAGCAAATAAAAAATTGGGATTCATTAGACGCATTGTCGGCAAAAGTGACTCAAAGGTCAAGGAACGTTGTTACCACGCTCTTGTAAGGCCTCATTTAGAATACGCATGCAGCGTGTGGGACCCGAGTGAAAAAGGTCTCATTCGGGAAATTGAGAAGGTTCAACGCCGGGCAGCCCGTTTTGTAAAAAATTCCTACGATAAAACGCAAAGCGTTACCGAAATGCTCATGGATTTGGGGTGGGAATCATTAGAAGAGAGACGATTCAATGCAAGACTGAAATTATTAAATAAATTCAGATCCGCATGTTTCAGCACCGAGGTCTCGCAGATTATTCGTACTCCTACATACATTGGTCGCTTGGATCATGTATATAAAATTCGGGAAATAGATGCCAGGACTAGCCGACTCAAGGACTCCTTCTTCCCACGGACAATACGGGATAGCAACTGTAGGGTTATAGATAGTAAAAATTCCACTTGCCACCCTCAGTGTCTAAAAAATAATTAGTTCTACTTAAATGCATGCTCCTCCACTAACCTTATGTGTTTTGCTATAATAACCCATTCTTTCCGCATGACATCATTCGTGTTCTGTTCATCTGTTTTTAAGTTTCCCTTTCAGTCCCTCTTCCCTCCCGGCGGGGGGAAATTCCTGCTACCTGCAACGTTGGGTCGCATTCCCTTCCTTTTACTGTCTCTTTGGGGGGTAGAGTGTTTTGTGGTGCATTTTCATGTGGTAGTGATGTTTCACATTCTTGCTTGTTGTGTCCTGGCTTGCGTGTTTTAGGATGGCTTTCGTGCTGTATCCTGGGGTGCAGTTTTTTGTTGTTTTGCAGTGTATGTGTTTGCATGAGTATTGGATGGAGGGAGTTTTGCATGTGGTATTTTTCGTTTTTACGGTTGGTGACCTAACACCCCCCGCCACACGCCCTTCGGCGGCTTGCGGGGTATTATGTAGATGTAGATGTAGATGACATATTTTCGGAATCATATCTCAAGCAACAAGCGGAAAGAGATCGCTCATGATTGTAAGCTTGGGCGAGTAATCTTGTAAGTAATCTTGGGCAATTGCCAAAAAAGAGTTTCGGAGAGCGTAAAGCGAATTCAAAAGGAAAAAATAGCTAAAAATGTGAACGAGATTCCAAAAGAAATTTTGGTCCTTTGTCAGAGAGTCGCGGGGAAATAATTGTGCAGTAAATTCTTTCCAAAAACGAAAGAGATGAAAGAGTGACTAGCAGTATAGATAGGCCAATTTATTAAATTATCTTTTTAAAGTGTATCTACCTATTTTTCTCCAATGTCTCCGTAAATCATTCTCATCAACCAATACCCGAAATTTTAATTTCACATGGGGGAATCGAAAGTTTTGCTGAAAAACATTGCCCTTACAAGTCCTCCGTCCTCGATCAAATACCAGCTCGCATATTTAAATGCGAGGAAATCGATTAAAAGTAGAGAAGCATTAAAACTGCTTTTAAACAAAGGGAAGAGACGATTTGGAGTAAGAAAAACAAAATTCCACAATGTTTAAGGCGCTAACGAAAGATATTCTTTTTTTGGAAGTGTTAAATGTAGCTAAGACTCTTGAAAACCACCGGATTAAATCATCGGAATCTGCATAATACGCCTAAAGCCACCGCTAGAGCGTGATTTAGGGATCGCGGTAGTTATTAGGTCACCATCCGTGAAAAAAAAATAAAACCACGTGTAAAACCAACATATTTATGCAAATCTACACCCACAGTGGCGTATATATTCATGCAAAAACCATTTTGACACACACAAGTAAATAGATTTACTATCAACTAACATACACATGCACCTTAGAATGTAGTAAAATTTATCCAAAAACGATAATATATCTACTTTAAAGTTAAAAATTATCCTATAACTTCGATAAAAGATTGACAATTGCAACCGAAGAAACTAAGAACTGAGAAATGCGAAGCACATTAATAGAACCTGATGTCTCACGCGTAGAAAATGTTTACTCGGATATTTTAAAGATAAATAGCAGGAAAGATAGATAACAGCCTCACGAAAAACCAATTTGGATTCAGGGAAAACCGAGGAGCAAGAGAGAAAATGCTCTGCCTGAGTGTATTGGCCGAAAAAATCATTCGCGTGAACAAGTCATTGCACGTGTATGTATGGCACTCATGGAATAAGAGGGCTTCAACAACGTCAAAAATGACGTTCAAGACACTAAGCGTTTTGAATCGGGTACAACAACAGAATACAGTACAACAACAGCCCAACACTTCTAAGATAATCCGGTAGCAATCCCGTAATTGAAAAAAGAAGGAAAATGGGGGCCAAAGTTAACAAAGGAGTAAGATAAGGATATACTTTCACCAGCACTATTCTAGAAGAGAAAATAAGAGTTTAAGTATTGGGCATCAAAAGAATCAAGGTAAACGGCAAAGATATTTCCATGTCCTGGTTAACATGCGGCGTCGCTGTATTGGCAGAAATTCGAGAGGAGCTGCCAGCAACTGTGGATACGTACTATGCTCCAAGGCCTTCGCGGATGTAATATGAGCATAAAGAAGAAGAAAACTAAAATCCTTTTACCTTGAAGAAAGACACTGAAGGCAAGTATCACAATCCGAGGAGTACAACTAGATGTAGTAGAATCCTTCATCTAATTGGGCTGGAAGATATTTGATCGATATCAAGCGAAGAGTAGTTGAAACCAAGCGAGTGTAAAGTTAAGAAAAATAAAATGAATCGCTGATTAAATGATCACCACACTTTGACTAATTAGAAATAAAATCCCAACGTGTTAATATACCATTATTCTGATTTGTTTGTGGTAATAATGACATCTGAATGATGTTAGTCATGCAGTTTTACACTGGCATATTCAAGCATTCGTTCTCACCTCGCACAATAGATAATCATAAAAATATGCGCATAACTTCTTGAGCTTTCAACCATTACCTCACATCTCATAGGTGAATTGCGGTGTATTTGGCTACATGTAGATGTGGAAAAGTTAAGTATTTAGTAGTTTTATTCTCCTTATTTAATACAGGATAATAATACGCAGGTTATAGAATGTACAAATAGTTTAATTTTAATGAGAAAGGCGAATGATGATTAATATTGAGAGAAAATTACAGTAATAAATTGGCTGCATGCATGTTTAGGAACATTTAGGGTGAAAGACGGCAAATAGGGTAATCCTTCGATGTCGATCTTGATGGCAACAAATGTGGCTTACTCTCAATCTTCCATCCCTAATTTGAGTGTGCGAGGCGTCATAAGGGCAATGGGAGGAGGAACCGAAGACGAAAATTTGAAGAAAGAGAGCACAAATCGAACGGTACAGGAACTCGCAACAGTGCCTGATTACCGGTTTCTCGCTACTCACGATGCAGAATAACCTGGAGGAGATAGGTATCCTTCGCTCTTGTGCACATATTTTTTCAATACATCCTGGGGTTTGTGAGGAAATTGAATGACAGCAGAGCCCCAACTCATCGTCGGCCTGCTGTCTTGTGGTTAGGGGTCTTCGAGGAGGGATGAATGACCAATGGCGTCAGGGTACGAGGGTTGCCGACCTACTCCGTTCAAAAAGGGACCGGCTACACAGCATACTGTCGCTCGGTTGCATCGCATCTATGGAGTGAAGGTTAGGTCACGGGCAGGGCTCAGTTGGGTGGAATGATAAGGTCTTTAAAGTTCAGAGACGAGTTCATCGATACAATATACTCATCAAAACTAGCCGATGTGTCAATTGAGATCTGTGCAATTTCCTGCCACCCACTAGCAAGTTACTAGTAATTGGTTGAATCAGTATCTGGCGCGATCTGAATGAAAAACGTTGTGTTCACGTGCTGAGCCTGAACGACTGATAGGAACGTAAAATATCCATGTTATAAAAAGATGAAAATTAATTAAATAAAAACCCTCATTAAAGGGCATGTGCTGTGTGGCTGTAAGAGGGATGAGAAACGGGCTGCAATGCCCAGTAAATTTTGATTTATGAACCGTTTTTGAAGCCTGCTGAAGTAGTACCTTAAAATTTAAATATAGTGTCATTAAGATATTTTCAATTAGAATAATGTTCTTAAGATAACCCGTTTTTGTGATATTGCTGATTTTAGACCAATGCACACACAGATATACTTGTATATCTATGTGTGTATTGGTATATATATATATATATATATATATATATATATATATATATATATATATATATATATAACCGACCTGAAGGTCGGCTATATGTATAAATTTATATATCATACACAAACACATACTTCTTTCAGTGTACTAATCTATTTTCCGTTTGCTGCAGGAGAAACTCAGGTAACGGAAATCACGGACATATGGGATTGAATTTATTTGAATAATCGAGGCTACAACAGGAACCGTTATTTATCATGCTTTTAAAGCTTAAAATGCAGTAATAAATTATGAATCCAGGTAAGCTTAAAAATATCAGCATTATATACCTCATGGGTGCTATTCATTTATTATCTCAGTCTTGTTAAGTATTTGCATTTGAAGAACAATATTAAATAATGTGTTTCTGCCGCCTCGCATGAACGACCTACATTGAGCGTGGTATTGTAGTAAGAAACTAAAGTATTTTCCGTGAAAATAAAAAAGAAATAATAATTACGATCGTGTACTTGCTCGTTTAAATAGGTATGTAACTATGTAAAGCCAAAAAATAAGCCTCTCTAAGTTATAAAATGGGTTTTTTTGTTTCTAGCCGTCTCACACACCTGAAATTTGAATCATTTTAGTCGAAATCTGGTCTGCAGTTCTCATGGGGGAATTTAATCAATGAGTGTTAAATCTCGGCACCTCGATGCTCACAAAAATCATAGTCATTGAAACCACTCCTCGAGTTTACAAATCATGTTTTAGGTTAAGGTGCTGGAGTTTTATGCTGATATTGAAAGTGATTCATATCGTATCCATTAAAATACCTGGCCTGAAACTGAGGTTTAGATGTTTTGTGTTACTATATAAACGGCATATAGATATTTTCCCTGATTTTACGATGTAAATCTATTAAAATACGAGTGTATCGTAAATCTTTCTATCGCCGGTATCCAAATCAATGGCCCCACCTCTAGTAGAGGCAAGGTGCAGCAACCCCCTATCCCCCTCTTATTCTCAAGCTTCAATGGAGTAGTGTAATTGGAGTAAAGCTGTTTGGGCTGAGGGGAAAGACAGCGGATGTATGGCTCATGGAAATGACAGCTTGTTTCAGTGAGGTAGGAGACATGGGATGAAGGGTACCCATCTTCAAAGGGTTACGACCAGTGGGTAGGGGAGAGAGGGGTTGGAGGTGTAATCGACAAGGCGGCCTCGGATTAAATGTGGTCGGCGAGTCGTTAGGAAGTGATGCGGGGCCTAAGGTGTGGGTGTGGGGTGAGGAATCAGTTTCCCTCGCCTATCACAAAGTTATTGACCCCTTGCAGGAAGGGAGCGGCAAATGAAAAGAGTGCATCCATACAATGCCCAGGAAGCTGCAGCAAGGGCGTGTGGCTTGAGGTGTTTGAGCACCAGCCGAACATGCAGATATATCAGTTCATGCTTACATCTGAATATATGTTTTCTCATGTACTATTCTCGTTACGTTAAACAATATGCGATAATAGTTGCTCTTGGTAATTCATCATAAACTTTATTGTATTTAATTTTTATGGACTCATGGGCAAAATTTTATGCTCGGGTATTGTGCAAAGGAAGGCGAGTACTTGAATCTGTCGGAGACGGTGTCTATCTCTCTATGTTTTCCCCGGGGGTCGAATCTACCAAAATATTTTGGTTTCCTAATAGCTCCATCTGCGTCGGAAGAAAACTCAGGTACTCGATACCTTTCGAAAAGCCTAAGTCTTTCTTGCTCCCTTTGAGAATTAAAAGACTCCCAGCCCAATTCCTCCAGCATACCCGTGATGCTCACTCGCTTCTCGTAGCAATGTTTAGCAAACCTAGAGGATTTTCTCTGACCCATATCAAAATCTTCGATTATCGTTTTCTTTCATGCACCCCAGACACTTGAAGTGTATTCTAAATTTGGCCTAACTATTCTTTTCAACACTCCGATATCTGGTATAAATCGTTAGAGAGCAGCACGCTACGTTATTTTTCTGTAAAGTACTGCGTTGTTTGCATATCATGTAAGATTAATGCTATAGTAATAGTTTTGGTCATTAATCTGCAATGGGAAGAGTTGAGGACGTAAAACACTGTCCTGCGACACTTCTGAAGTTACGTCCGCTTCTAAATGAACCCAACACGATAAAGACTACTTTTTTTACGATTAAGTAAGAAGTCCCTAATCCAGTTTGTAACTGTCTAGCTGTGGCAATGTAATATCTTGGTTTAAGTATTAATTTCTTGTGAGGAATCTTGACGAAGGCTTTCTTGAAATTAAGAAATATAGCATCCATTTAGGAATTCCTTTTCCTCTATTTCAAGATGTGATGTACAATTATAACCCAGTCGTGCTAATCACGTTCTGCTGTTCTTAAAACCCTGCTGATTACTATAGAGTATGTCCCTAGTATAGAGAGGGCCATTATATTTCCCACAATGATATTTTCAAACATTTTACAGAATATGAATATTAATGAAATCCGTCCCTAATTTTTGGTATCCTCCCATTAGTCGCCTTTGTAGGGAGGATCTAGCTTTCATTCACGAGGCTCTGAACCTTCTTCTATCGACTTGTAAGAAATGGTTTGTAAGTAATGTGCGATGTTTTCCGCAGGTATTATCAGTATTCTCTCTGGAATTAATTCAGGATCTGGGGTTTATTTAATTTTAATTTTTTTGAGGTTTTTTCTGTCCCTTCTTAGGGCAATAATATGTCGTTTTTAAACTCTTCAGATACGTGTGAAGGTTCGTTGTGTGCACCAATATTTTTGGTGTATAGGTTCTGAATGAATTGATCTTGAATATCTGAACATATTTAGGATGCTGGTAATTTTTTTTACCGTATCTATAACAACTTTGCCATTTACTGTCCCTAAAGAATCTGCTGTTGAAGGATTCCCGTGTACTTCTCTGGCGTCAGACCAGAATTATATTCTTTATTGTCTAAATAATTGCATAACATTCTTCTTTTAAAGGTACTTGAGGTTTGCTTAAAGTCTTTTTCATGTTTACTCGACACTCTACTAGTTATTCTTCTGGCGCTTGCTTTAGATTTCCGTCATTACTTTAAAGCTGATTTAATAATTGGTTGTATCATTCTTTGACTCCTTAATGCCATTTTGACCTCTGTTTAATTATCTTAGTGCTGATCGTGTAGAACACACTTCTCTATACCGTCATGTATAATGTTTGAAAGCTTTTTCTAGGGTGGTCTATCTATCTGCGTATCTGCGTTGAGAGTTTCCATCGTGAATGTTTGCAATTTTGAGCCGGGAGTCATAATTTTAAAAAACCATTGTCATTATAAAATAGTAAAGACATTCGATTTACAAGTCAGGGTAAAATTAAACACTTTGTAGACATTAGGTTTATTCGTAGGTGCGTGTGCATGTGTATGTTAGCTGATACGAACAGAATATGCATTTGTATGCGTGTAAGTTAAAAAGGTTTTTGCATGAATATAGACGCCACTGCGGGCGTATATTTGTGTAAATAGGTTGGTTTTGCTTGTGTTTTTATTCTTATTTACAGGTGGCGACCTAACACCTCTCTCCCCACACGCCCTTGCGGTAGCTTTCGGGTATTTTGACTTGACTTGAATAAGGGAAACTATTATGATTTGAATAAGGGAAGAGTTTGCTTGTTTCGCATATACCTATGCCTAAGAATTTACCTGTTTCTTTTGTATGCTTAATTAATAAATTCTTTAATTATTTTAATTCGGAAAAAGATCCTGTAAATTGATAGTCAATCTGTTTAAAAAACTTAAATATTTTTTGAAGGTTTTAAGAAGATAAAAATTTTACATGTCCTCTTGTCGCGGAGGATTGTGGTGAAGATTTTTATACTTGAAAAAGTTGTCATTGAGCTTGATTTAGATGAATGATGAGCGAACTCTGTTTTCCCAAGGTGTAGGCAGAGATTTAGTAATTTAATGGAGGCTATTTGGAAGGAGTATTGAAAAGTTGTGGCGCATTTATTAATGTAACAGAAATCGAGTGAGACGAATCTTTTCTATAAAATATTTCTCAGTGCTAATGTGAATTTATAGTTTTGAAATTTATTTAAAAAATATTTACTCCTACTTTGTGTGATTAACTATCTTAATTATTTAAGTTTGAATGTTAATATTTATCTAAATTATTTTGTTAAAAGTTGCTTAGGATCTGTAGGAAAAAAGTAATTCTTAAGTTATTGGTTTACGTAAAGCCAACACATTACATTTTTGGTGTAGTAGACTTGTCGTACTCACCCAAATATTAAATCCTCCTCAACAGGTTATTTATGTTTTGAGCAATGAATCATTCTAGAAGTCTTATCTCACTGCGAAGCCATCGTCATTATGGTCGCGGAATCATAAGAGCCCCTGCAAAGAGGATATGACGCACGCATGATCGCTAAAAAAGTCTTGGTGCAACCTCAATTATCACCATGCACATTTAAAAGGTATGCGAAAACAATGAGCAGTAAATTTGAGAAAAGGCTGGGTTGGCGGGCGACGAAATAACCTTTTACCTGATGTTCGGTAAGCACCAAGCAATACCAACTGGTAATACTTGGTGATACCAACAGGTAAACGCCAATCTGTTTGAATTGGTGTGCAAGGATAAAATATAATTGATGTATGACCTCTTATTTTCTGTTTAGGGGAACAGATTACTTCGCATATGAGGGTAATTTGTATTATCAACAAATGTAAGTATATTGTGAAAATATTGTGAAAATGTGGCTTTAAACATTATCTCTATGCTTTAAACAGGACAAATAACTAATGTTACATTCCGAAGAGTATACGAAGTGAAACTCAGAATTCACTGAAGAGAATTGGAATACATTTCGCTCTTTTCCTGAAATATTTTATGACTCTTGAAAAACAATTATTTACCAAAAAGGAGGAAAACTAAAGCAACTAAGGAATAGAGATGAAAAAAATGTTTCGGTTATAGAATCGGAGGCATCAATGACGTTTTTTTTAAGGAATATAGATATTCTGCTTCTGCCCTGCAAGCCACCGCTAGGGTGCGTGGTAGGGAATAATTCAACACCAGGCATGCGACATCAAATATTAAGTTTTTCTTAATTTTAAGTCGCAATATATATTTTAAATATATATTGCGACTTAAAATTCAATTCAAAACATAATGTAGATCATGATGACTACCGATGCACACAAATTTGTCTAGAAGATAGGACAGAATTAAATCAGATAAACTGAAGCAGAATATTTATTTTTCCATGGAAGGAATGAAGATATTTTTTATAAAAGATAGATATTTGTATTTTACACAAAGTTATCCTGAAAGAGTAATGAATTGATGTTCAAAAATCATTACTTATGGTCACAATTGCTGTTTATCGATTTACAACATTTCTGTAGTCTCGTTAACGTGCATTCTGATGTCCTCTTAACGGTTAAACTGATCTTTGACCGAAGTAACACATAAAATTCAAAGTAATTACTTCTTATATACCCATTATTATATTCCAAATCGTGAATAATACTGTTTTTGTGAAAAAAAGTGCGTGGGAAACTTTGTATTTCAACTAAAAGGTTGTCGAAAATTAAGACGCGTACATCCGTACCAAACATATAACCATGGTGGAAAAAGAAAGCTCAGGAAAGAGAATTCAGCTACTCAAATGTCTGAGTATTAACCTCCTTTGCTATATCATCATTCTTACTTCCTGCAAGTTGGAGTTCAGGGAACGAACGCTATCACCACCACGATGGTTTTATCAAAAGGGAAAAATAATGGGCACGGGTGACGTCGAGACGCGAAAAAATAAGATAAAACTGGCAAGGCGAAATGAGAGATAATATGGCTTGAAGCCGCGACAGGAGGTGACACGTTTGGTGGGAAGAGAAGCTTCTTTACTTTTAAGAACAGCTGGGGGGAAGATTCACTAGTGCTCTGTGGGGCCTAGGAAGAAGATCATGTAATAGGCGACTCACCATAAGAACGCCCAAGCCTAGCCAAGTGGCGCTGCCTATCCCAATTAGTAGGTGTGCAGTTGAATTTTGATACTGAAACCCCCAGCGGTACGTACAAGCGTGGGGATGACAAGCGATGACAGTTTAGTTTTGCTTAAAACGATATTTGCATATCTAGGGCATAACACTTTCAGGTTAGAATACCCGAGAAAATACGAATAATCAATGAGGTGAACCACTAACTATTAAACGCCTCAAAAGGCGTTTAATTGTTAATGAATAGCATCGCCGTTTTATCGTTTCTTAGTAACTAAGGATTTCTTCAAAGGAATTAAAAAATACATCGTGTATTTAGGATGAAATAGAACATAAAAATGGCATGTGTCTATCACTTTTTTGCGCTAGGTCGTCGTACTTCATTGAACACCATTTTCTTAGGTTATTCTTTTACTTGTCGAGTAGCATTGCAAGAAAAAAAGGGCGATTAATATAGCGAATCATGACGTTTTAGATATTGTAGGGGAGGAGAGACGGCTTTTGGAAGAAAATTTCTCCGGGAAGACAAGCAGATTCCGGAGATACTGAGAGGTAATGGGATGCAGAGAGAGGTAATAGAGGAGAGAATGCTGATAAAGGTAAAAGAATAGGCATTTTGAAAGGAATGTGGGGGGATAGAATGTACCTATGCTGAGCCAAAAAATGAATTTTTAATACGTAGCATGGGGTCTAAGGATATCTTCTGTTTCTTTAGCCAGTTAGACTGGGGAGTGCCGTATTGTGTAGTCCCAGGGTTCATCAAAAATACATCTTGAGCCGGCAGACTACTACTAATAAGTTTTACAAGTCAGATTTTTCCAGTAGAAATTCAGGGATAGCGAAACTAGCACAGTTACATATTCCCCCGCAAGTGCGCGTGGCGTGGAGTGTTAGGTCACCATTCGAAAAAGAGAATAAAACCAAATGCAAAACTACAAATTTATGCAAATCTACATCCAAAGAGGCGTATATATTTATGCGGATACCTTTTTAACTTACACGCATGCAAATGCATGTACAATTAACTAACATGCACATTCATCTACCAATATACCTTATGTCTACGCAGCGTTTAATCTTGTCCTGAATTGTATCGTAAATCGAATGTCTTTACTATTTCTATAATGGCTTTGATTTCTTACTATTATAATTCAGGTTAGTTCGGAGGAAGAACGAATATTTGTTTGTATATTTAATGAAGTTTCTCCCTTGCCTTATCTTTGTGGTCTAACCTACCTAAATAGTGTGTAACTATTGTATTTCCCTTTGTGTTATTGTAAACTCATATATTCTAAACCTTGATAAACGTCCAAATCTCGTTTGCTCTCTTTGCATTTCAAGCGGCTCTCTATCTAATACCTCTAAAAGGCATGCCATACTCGTCTTCTTGTCGTAACAAATTTTGACAAATCTGGTGGATTTCCTCTGTACTTTATCTATTTCTTTTAGATACCCACGCTCTTTCAGATAACACGTTCTCCCAAGGATCCCACATACTTACGTTGTAATCCAAATGTAGCCTAACTAGAGGAAAGTAGCACCTCTCTTCAATTTTCTCCTGAAAAAATGTTCATTACTATGTTATATGGAAATGGAATGTATATTTAAACATGGGACGATGAGTTTGGATTCCATTGCATGTGATTGGTAAAAAGAGGCTTGCTGCCTTGGCAGCCTGCCTCTTTTTACCATTTACCAGTTGCGGATATTTCGATGGATGGATGCACAGTCCCTATTCTTGCATTCATGTGGGAGTCTTCTTCTTCGAGTGGCCCCGCGTTGGGACGAGGTACTTACGGGGAGAATGAGGGAGGGTTCGGGAAGGATTTTCGAAAGGCGGGAGAGTCGAAGAGGAGGATGGACGGGGGACCCTCCGGGCCGGGCAGGAGGAGGAGGGACTTTGGGGGTGGGCCACCGTGGTCATAAGACGCTTCGGTAGGGATAAGGGGCCTCACATCTCGCTTGAAAGGGAAGGGAATTGGAGACGCGACGGGGGGGACGGGCGGCATGCCTCGTGGAGTGGAACCTGAAAATATGGAATACAATTAGTTGGAAAAAGTTTGGTCGGTCCCGGAAGAGCGAGGGATCTCTTCGGAAAATGGAGGCTTCCCTTAAAAATATATATTATCATCCTTAAGGAGTTCAACGGAACCGTGCCTAGGAAAGCATATTGGTCAACAAGGGACCAATATTTTGGTGTGCCTTCTCCTCATCTCCTTCCCATCTCCTCTTCTCCTTCTTTTGAGGAAGGCCTCTCACGTGTGCGTGTGGAGTGCACCCGCTGAGCCCATAAACATGGTGGGGAGGCTCCGCCCGCGGGGGATTACTCTCCCTCGCCTCGAGGCCGCTCTTCTGTGCTCGTGAATGCATGATTTCGGGCCTATCCCTCATCACAAACACGGGTAAACACATTCAAATACGCGGTGTAGAAATGCCGTGGAAACCCCGAAATGATTTCTAAGGATGTGAAGGAGGGTTTTTCGAGAATTTCTTTGTTATTCTCTGCCTACTATCATTCTGCTCAGGCTTTCTATGATGAAATCGGCGCTATTTAGGTTACTTAGACGAACGATAGTAAAGGTTAGGTAGGAGAGAAACAAGGTGCCGTCGTAAAGTCTCTAGCGTTAATTGTCTGCACCACTCGTTTTAATTGTAAAATGATTGCCAGAGAAGGCCAGTCAACCGCAGACCAGAATACCACTTAGAATGTCCATCGATCTGGAAAGAGAACCGGGACCTCCGATGTAGCACGTTAGTAATAACATTAAACTGCAAAACAGTAATCCAACACTAGTACATTTTTCGTGACATTCCACATCCTGTCAAACAGCCACCATGTTTAATATTTTTGATAACGAAGTGATAACTTTAACTAGCGACATGAGTATCAAATTAGTCTCTAATTTTATAGAATGCCTCGAAGTTTTCCTTATTTGAATAGTTGTACAAGTTCTGAGAAAAGTGCATTTATCTTACGAAAATTTACAATATACGTCTTTTTATAAACATTAAAATATTCTTCCGAGAAAAATACATTTAGACTCTTGTTACTATCCGAAATCATTGTAGAGTGAATGCCCTGATACCTCGGACGTCAATGTTACACTGAGTTAAGGAAAAAAACATGTATGATATAGTCTTGAAAAATATTTGAATAAAAATGACTTTTTTAGCAAAAATAGTAAAAATGATTTTGCATCTAAAATTGTTTGTAAAATAGATACATAGTATTTAGGGGTCAAATAATTAAAAATCGGTGATTATCTTGCAACAAGAGAGTTATATCTCATAATTTTGATGGTGGCTTTGGCGTGTCAAAATTATTTGGAGAACTTGCGAACAATATTGACTCGTCTCCCTAAATCTTCAATAATTTTAATCACCAAATAATCCAAAAGAAGAATACATATACTGATGCAAATCCAGTTATACAAAACGGTAGGTACTTCACGAGCTAATGTCCTTCAAGCGTGAAGTCTCATTTGCGCTACCTAATTGCCCCCATTGTCGCTCGTCTGAGTAACCTCCACAACCCATGTGACCAGTTTTTTGCCATATATCTTGTAGATATGAGGAGATATTGACATGTTAAGAAATCGTCTCAAACCTACCAGCAATCGAGAGGCTCCGTTTGTCATGAAAATCTTTATTTTGTCTGATTGAGATTCTTGTTACTTTACTAGAAGATAAATGTACGCATAAGCTGGCGTATGTCAATATCAGTTACATAAAATAGTAGCATATAAAACACCATTCATGGAAAAGAGAAAATCAAAGTACTGTTGCTTCTAAGTGATTATAGACTTTTTGGAAAAAAATATGATGTAAACTTAACTCGCTTTCTTCCTACTATTTTCCATCCATCCTTCTATTAGCAATGCACCTGAAAGGATTTTGAAGCAGGTGGCGCCATTGGACGTCAACTTTAATAATTATTATTACTTAATAAATCGATGATTAACAAGTGATAAAAATTTTCAATCATCGTCATAATTCAAGGAAATCACAAATAGTGAAAGCGGCTTTGGGTGCCCGAATGATGGTCTAAACCATGCTGGTAGTGTGTTTTTCAAATTATCATAAACGTTTCCTGTTAACCAATGAATTACGGAATGACATCTAGATTGGGAAAGTGACGACAATTATTTTATCAAACACTTCTGACGCTTGTCTGGAAAATTCTTTGGTCAGAAAAGAAAAATTATCCATTTAAATATTGGAATCGTCTTAATTACGAATGATTTTAGGAATGATAATGTCTGCTATCGTCAGTAATTAAAGTGTGGCAATTCACGTTTCTCTCCAACGGTAGAAATCGGTCATCTAGGGGACTAGATTTGAGATGTTCGTCTTCGATGTGACCTCGGCGTCGAGTGGATCCAGTGAGGTGGATGATTATTCGGGGAGGACGTTCAGCCGGTCGTGGATTTATGACCAAAATTACCCCCACGGTCCCATGGAGCCAAGAGGGAGAGGCGCGACCGTCCCCCAACTTCACCCCGTCCCTTTCCTCCCTTGTTTTCATCCCGGAGGAGTGACCCCACGCCCGCGGCAAGGGCAGTTAACAGAAACCTACGAACGGACGTACCTGCTCCGCTGCTCCCGTCGCCGCACACCGGGCTATCGAACCGTTTTGACGGAAAAATGATCGCGGTCACCTCCTTCCCTTGGAGAAAGAACGGAACTTTGTGGTGGGAGGAGCACCATGCAGCTGCACGTGTGGCTGCCGGGAGATGCTGCATGCCCAAGATGGTATTCCCATCCTCCCAAACCACCCCAACGAGCACGTTGCCGTTCGGGGCTGAAACGAAAACCCATAAGTATGACCCTCGCGTGGGTAGCATATGACCAAAGTCGTGATTCAATCTCAGTCGTCCAGTGGTTCATTGTTAACTCATGTGCAGACGGAAGGATATTCTCATGATTTGATCATATTCTATCACCGCTTGAATTAGGCTATAGGGAACCTTTCGCAATTATTAGTACGTTGTCGTACTTGAATTATACCCACATGACGATGTGCTGAAAAGGCTGAATATTCCGTAGGATTACAGCAAAAACAATGATCACTTGGATTTTGTAATTACGGAATAATGTGGATAATTATAAAAATTGTTACTTGCGAATTAATTGAATCTCAACGATAATCTACCAATACATAAGTCTTGAACGGTTCATAACAACTGTCATTATATCAAACGCATTGCGTGGACTTAGTTTTGTAGCCCTGTAATATTCCCTTCTGCAATTCTTCGCACTTCACGCAGCTTTAGGGCGTCTAAAAATCCAGTCATAATGCCTACTCTGCATACTGAGTCAGTCTTACTGTCTCTACTCACTCTTCTTATGTCCCACCTACCCAATATCCCCTTTGCCATTACAAGCTTTAGCATCACGCTGACTCTCACTATTGCCTCCGTTATTGACTTTTTCTGCCTCAGACAGATTTCTCCTAGTAACTTTCTTTCTTTGCTTTACATGCAGGATCCGTATTAAAATCAATGAATAGTGGACCTGTACTTTAAAATCCATCCTTTTTCTACCTTTCCATTTTCTTTAGTGCCCCTATATTTTTTCCATTTTTCACCAATGTATTGTCAGTTATAAAAAAATAATATTCCCTCTGCAGAATCATTCTTATTAACCATCTCATTTTGGTAACTTTTGCCTGCGACTCCCCTTAAAGGGAACTTAGTACATGAGTAGAATGGCTAAAATTCAACACTGAATAAATGTCTTAGATGACGTTATCGTCGGATACAGTATTGAAATAGCAGTATGATTACTGATTTAAGCAGTCTTAACTATTTTTTCTCGTTATTTTAATAATACTCTTGAAGAATTTGCGGCTTCGGAGACTGGGATGCCTACATGAACGTAAAAGGGGTCGGAAAAATTTGGTTAAAGCGAAACTGAGTTTTTCAAAAGCTTTTTTTTTGCCTGTAAAAATGATTGAAATACGTTAGAGAAGGAGAAATAATACCAGGAAAATATTAGATATCAGTTTAATGGTAATGCAGCAACATGATGAAAACTAAGTCTAAAATACAATTTATTTCAAGAACAAATGGGGAGGAATATTCTATGATTGATAGTTATTTAATAATGAATTTATTTTAATTAACAAAAACAGTATCTAGTAGGAAATTTTCTAGGAATTGATAGTAATATTCGAGAAATGAGATGGCCAAAGAAGAAAAAAGCCAAAGACGTAACGAGATGTGAAGTACAGACAAATTTTACCGTTACTTATCAGGATTTGATGTGAGCACAGTTAACATATTGAATTGGGGGCTTATGAAATAGAGTTCTGATTAGAAGCCATAGGGTTTACCTCAAAAAATCATAAAAATGTAGGGTGTGTTTTAGCATGCATTACATTTTTTCATGTTATTACTCTTTCAAATGGGAGGGTGCGCAAACGTGTTAAAAGCTTTGACAAGGAAGGACTAATAGTATGAAATATAATTTATTGATGGATCCTGAATCCAATTAATTACAAGTTCCTTCTTGGTTTCGATTCTCGAATAATTCGCTATGGTCTTCTAAATCTAAACCGTGCCGTGACCTAGGCTGGTATTTTTGGAGGGCAAGTCGCTCATTACTCTTTCACATGAACTTCAACTAAGAAATCAATGAAAATTTACCAATATATAATTGAAACATTGTCAATATAGAAGGTACCATATCCCTTACTTGCCATTCAATTCGACCTTGTTCCCTATGCCATCACCAAGGCCAACTGCTTGACTCAGGTGTTGGAATCGCTATCGTTAAAAATTACCCTTTGAATTATTCAGGAGAAATCCATCACCTAGGGTTTCAAATCTTTCCTCTCTAATCCTTGTTCTTCGTGCCTGAGTCGACTTGTTTGGCAACACTTCCCGTGGTCGACCGGTGACGAAGAATGCTTTGCCAAAAATTTCATCCAAGGAAGGCATCCGTTTGTCCGAGGGTAGTAATTTTCCTTGCCGAAGGAAATAATAATAACAGCACTTGGCGCCTCTTCTATATCTGGAAGGCGAGAGAGGGCACAGCAACCCAGGGCGGAGAAATTCCGTTCCTCCCCAACCACCCCGAACTCATCTCGTAATTGCTTCTCATCCCCCGAGATGCCGGTCGTTTTTCCGGAAAAAATCACCCCTAACAAGGAAGAGGAAGAAGACGAAGGTCGGTTGGTCGGCGGGGATGATTCCTGCTCTTCTTTTTTCTCTTCACCTGAGGGGCCACTTTTCTCCCATATCCCAGGATCAGCCGATCCCCCTCGTGGCCCGATGGGTGATCGACGGAAAGGTAGAAGGCCCCGTGATAACGCACCCTAGTGAGGGCTCGAAGTCAGTCAGCCTCGCACCTGTGGCCGCGCTCCCTTAAAGCGTGTACCGTTATCCTTGGGAAAGGGTATCCACCTTTTTCTCTCTCCTGGGGGAAAGGAATGGGTCCTTGTTAGGCCCGACGAGAGTGCATCTTCAAGAGGGAGGGGATTATATGGCGGCCAACCCCTAGGGTCCATCAGGGAAAGGGTCTAGGGGTGGGGCCTGAAGTCTCAGAGTGGACGTACCCCTAGATTTTAGGTGTGGGATGTAGTGAGGGCGGAGAGGAAACAAAAAGGCAGGGCGATGACCCTTCCTTCCCTAGACCTCCATATTCAAGCGTGCCTAGATATATGTTTTCACCGCTGCAAGCGAGCCTACGGTATTTGGTGACCTTACGATATTCCTCCGAGAACCACCTGTGACTTTAGGGCGAAGCTTTTGATTCCCTCTTTTGTCTCTTGGCCGCATCCCCAAGGGAGGTGTGCGTGAAGCCCATCGAGTGAGTGTCCTTGCTTGCCCTCTAAGACGAGAGGATACCAGTAGTTTACCGCGTGAGTCACTGAACTTTACTACCCCAGATATTTCCTGATGAAAGCAGGCATTGAAATTTTGTTTTCATATTCACCTACGCATCTACGCAATACCCCGAAAGTCCTCACAAGGACGTGTGGCAGGGGGTGGTAGGTCTTCAGCCATTCTACATATATTCTCTCTATTTCCTCATGCACCTTGCAGCACGCGATCCACCAAAACCCGCGTGGAAAAGGGGCGACCGAATACCAATCATGCAACATGCCCACATATATTTCGAGTATTAATTACATGGTTACCAGCTATTCCTATACAAAATGGACAAGAAAAAACATTAAAAGAGGGCAGGTACACATGCAATTCACACACTTATCCACTATAGTGTGCTATCCGGTATAGTGTACTATCACACACTATATCGGTTAGTATTCTACACATTCCGGACGGACTATTCACCAGTACAATAAACTTTATATGCATATTAATGAAGCACTAGGGGAAGTTTACAAAATAAGGCTATATCTCTAGGCATTTCTAAAGAATTTAGCGTTTCCACATAATATTATAAATAAACCCACGACTATTTACAAAAACTTTTTAAGTGTTTTAAAGTTTATCATGTAAAGGTATTAATTCCTGAAATAGTATTGCAGTGAGTTATATGTCCTTATATTTATCCTCTCATTGAGTCAACTCTTGGTCTTCGTTTGTAAAAACAACTGTATTTCAGTATTATTTGACTTTTCAAAACAATCATTTAATTAAATTTCAATATCAATTCAATAATGAACCGGCTTCAGTGCGTCTAATCGAGATTGTGGGTTCGATTCCTGCCTACGTGGGTTTTCTCCTCGCAGGGCCAGGGCAATTGAGCTTATCCTTCGTTAAATGGAGAACACAAAGTATTTTTTCACTGTTCTTACGGGGAGAACAGTGTTTTCCACTGTGTTCTTCATTTAACGAACCTGAAATTCCAAGAGTTGAGCCATAAACCATCGAATACAAGCTTATCCATGTTATTCCATGCCTAACATCCCGTTTGAAGTAAAATTTGACCTTTTTTTTGGATAACCTGTCAACATTTCAATGTACAAATAGTTTTTATTAAAAATGTTTTAAGGCGAGAAATTTGGAATTATCGTCCTCAGGTGGTATAATCTCATCAGGGAGCTAACGTTGCATAATCCTTGTTTCGGCCTTGAATGGAACTGCTGATAGGCATTACGTTTTCTATCTTTATGATATATGATATTGAATTTACAGCATATAAAGCAATAGCAAAGAGAATGCGCTCACCACTTTTATGTGGGAAAGCGTCATGTAAGAAACAGACCCTCTGGTTGTGGGCGGGTTTATATCATCTCATGCCGGGCTTTTCAGAGAAAGATAAGAAATTAAATTTTGCTTCGAAGCTGACTGTTCAGTGAAAAATAAATATGTACTGATTCAGAAGGCCTATTTATATGCCTTTGATTTAGAATTAGAATCTAGTATCTTAGTCGGGGACCATTTGGTCTGAACTTTTTATTTTTCCTTGACGATAATCACTCAACCAAGATCACATTTTCTGTCTTGGAGTATAGATAAGAGAGATCATGGAGATCAGTGTAGTGTAACCGTCTCTTAAAGTCTTCAATTTAAAAAGTCCACTTAATTATTCACAAACATTCGGGTAATGGATTCAAGTTGACCGATCTTTATTTAAGTTATTCTTAAGAATAATAATATTCTTAGCCTTGTAATAAGCTTCCTAGGTATACGCGAGTAGATTTAATCGGATAATCTCGCCTATACGCTGGTCAAAGATATTGGGAAGTACTGCCATGCACAGTTATACCTCATCATAATTTTTACTTCCCACTGTAGCAGTCAAGATACTTTTTTCTCGTTCTTACTAGGTTATCTAAAATTTGCCTTTTTATGATAATGAAGTATAGGTATTAGGCGTAGAGAAGCGCTAGTTATAACAAACACTAAACGGATCTATTTTGGTAGAGATTCATTTCTGCCGTGAGCGCGTGCAATGAAGATATCTCGAAGATTTCTGAGCGGTTAACATCCACCCCAATCAAATCAAAATGAAATCACGCCGGCAAATTAAAAGTTTCTCATCCAAAAACTAGAATCGTGACATCGTAATAGGGGTAAATGTCAATGTCCCATCTGTTGATTTGAGCACGTAGTTTTAAAACGGGGACAGACTACCTGCGAGTCGATATTACATTCCTTTACTTTGAACTCCTTGCATCAGCTTGGCATTTAACAAACAAGGGGTTAAATTATTCTTAATTCGTAAGCAACGAATATACCCGAAAAAGTTTTATCTATAGAAGCTATTAAAAGAATTAGTGACCACGGAGCAGTAAACGCTAAGTTTCCCCTATCTGGGATCCGAAAAAAGAAGCCCAAAATAAAATAAATGACTAGGTTAAAAAAGGGGGCTATAATGGCTAATATTTTTTATTACAGAGTCAATTTACAAATTTAAAGAAGGATAGTGAACGCCGAAATAGTATGGAATCACTTCCTTGACATCACGCACTCGGCAGTAAATAGTTTCATTCCAAGTAAACTCATGAGAGATAACACGGAAACTAGATGGCACGTCAAAGGCTAAGTCATGGCAAGATGACAAATATTACGGATGATATCTCTAGTGAACAAAGGAAAGAGATCACTTATGATTTTAAGATGTCTTGTGCGA
Source organism: Hetaerina americana (assembly GCF_022747635.1). Lineage (NCBI taxonomy): Eukaryota > Metazoa > Arthropoda > Insecta > Odonata > Calopterygidae > Hetaerina > Hetaerina americana. The sequence continues at coordinate 72,028,988 of NW_027286985.1, forward strand.
ATGCCAAGAAGGAATTTCGGAAAGCGTTAAGCAAGTTCAAAAGGCCCCCCGCCCCCCCCCCCAC